>NW_025335550.1:7248-15874 GCF_004798865.1 Varanus komodoensis | reverse complement strand
CTGGCTGCAGCAGCCTGGACGCTGGCTGGCTGGGAAGTGTCTGCAGCAGCAAAGAGAAGGCAGCAAAGGTCATGACAGGGTGCCAACTTACCGGATGCCTGTTAAGCCACATTTTGTTGCAACTAAAGCAACAAGCCAATAATTTGCTTTTCATCTCTCACTAAATAACTTAATCTCTTCCCCCGTTGTGTAATCTAGGTAGCCTGCCAAAGAAATGGTGGATGGGGCATGCTAGGACTTTTTTTGGTCTAAGCAAACATATAACTGCCGTCTAACTTGTTAGATTTCTTGGCCTATTTTTGCATAGTTTTTCACTGGGTTTCTGCGTTGGAATCACACCCAGAAGCAAAGAGCTAGTCCAAGCATTTCTGCTTTTACCTTTGGGCGACTGGATGGTAACACCAGAAACATGTATCAACATTCCGTACACTTCCTCCCCTGTCAGAATTTGATGTATTTATCATACATGTATCTACCTTTATCCCTAAACAGCTTCCATAATCCTTTTCCTCCTCTCCCAGTCACCCAGGAAACTTCAAGGATGCATGGAATGTCTTCTTTCTGTAAAAACTTACTCAGAATGCCTTTACTTGAAACCATCTTGTTCATGCTGATGGTTTCTTGTTTTGCTGTGTGTTATCCTTCCCAAACATACAAGAACCTACATCTCCTTTCTGCGTTGTTGCAGCATTGAGGTCTGAGCACCAAGCAATCCAGTACTGCTTTCCCACTACATAATCTCTAGGAGGCACTGTGACATAGCCTAATACTGCAAGTCGGCAAGAAAAAATCCTGCTTTCCTATCCACAATTTGATGTTGCGCACTCTTTGCTCCAAAGCAAACCACCCCAAAACCTACTCCAAAGTGCCAGTTCAACACAATAGCTAAATTGGAAAATCCTGTTAAGTATCCCGCAACCGATCATAAGTAGGGATTGATGAGAGCAGAAAAGCACTTAGCCGCTTCATGGAAACATAGGGAGTGGGACAGTGATCTATCTAGCACAGTGTCATCTACACTGACTGGCAGCAACTGTCTAGAATGGCAGACTGCTTGGGTTCTCCTCCTCTTCCTCCTCCTGCTTGGCACAACCCCTTGGTTATAGTTGGTCACAACTTAGGTTAATCCGGGGAATCCTCCACAGAATCACCAGTTCTCTCTTCGGTCCCCAATGGGAGATGCCAAAAACTGACCCAAAATCTCTTCTGCAGAAAGGTGCTTTGCCGCCACTCCAGGAACACTATTGCAACAGTTTTTCTTGAATGTGCACTTGGCCTCCAGAGCTGACTGTTGTCATACTGCTGTTTGGGTGTTTCGAAGGTTGCCTTGAAGTGATGGTGATCCTTTGGGTTGGCATCTTTTGTTATACTTGAAAGCTGCTTTGAGAGCCCCACACAGTACCAGAAAGGGAGAGGAGCCTTCCTATAAACAGGCAAACCTACTTATTTTGTGAAGCAGAATTTATTCAAGAAGAACCCTCCTCCAACCCTCCTGGAAAAGAGGGAAGGCAGCCTGACCGAAATGTCCAGAGGTGTGTGGCACTTTATGGGGACTCAGGAAGCCCTTTTAAAGAATGGAAATGGTTGTAGAGAAAGCGGAGCAGACTGGGTAGGAAACCTTCTTCACTCGTCTCATTGAAGTCACATTTGAGTTGCTATTGCTTTTTCCTCGGGGTCATGTTTCCTCCGGTTGTTGCTGAATGAGGAAAGCAGCTGAATCAATCTCTTTACTGTTGACACAGGTTCACAGAACAGCCAGGTCAGAAAGGGCCAGAAAGGCCATTGGATCCAAGCCCCTGCTAGTGCAGGATGCCAGTTCTACCATCCCAATCAGAGAACTGCCCGATTGCTTCTTAAACGCGTCCGGTGTGGAAGAGCACTCAACCTCTCTCGGCAGCTGGTTGCACTGTCCTACTGCTCTCACAGTCAGGAAATCTTTCCTTGTGTCTAGCCTGCACCTGGCGTACGGCAGCTGAAGCCCGTTGTTATATGTCCCACAATCTGGGCTGAGTGAGGATAGGTCTTTTCCTTCCTCTTTGTGACAGGCTTTGAGGTACCGGTGGAGTGCTATCACTGTCACCTCATAGTCGTCTTCTTTCAAGGCTGGACAGGCCCCGTTCTTTCAGCCTCTCATAAGACTTATTTTCAGGCCATGTGGCGTCTTAGTTGCCCTTCTCTGAACCCTCTCCAGATTATCAGCATCCCTTTGAAACCTGGGTGCCCAAAACAGAATGCCATATTCCAGGTGAGGTCTGACTAGTGCAGAGTAGAGGAGAATGGGCACTGTTCTTTTTCTGGATGTGATGCCTCGATCTATGCATCTGTGCATCCCAAAAGAGTGTTTGCCTTTTTTGCAGCTGTATCACACTGCTGGCTCATGTTTAGCTTGTTGCCTACGCCAACTCCACGGTCTTTTTTCTTTTTCAGTGCCGTTGAACCAAGTATTCTCTATCTTAAGTATCTTTTCCTTAAGATTTCCGAGTTGGTCTCGGTTTATCACTACATTTTCTTCAAGGTATGTACAGACTGCTTTTTTAATGATTTACTCTAGAACTTTCCCAGGGACTGAAGTTAGACTGACTGGTCTGTAGTTCCCAGGTTTGTCTTTTTTACCTTTCTTGAAGATAAGGACAACATCAGTTCTTCACCAGGCATCTGGCACTTCCCCATGGTAATATACATAGAAATTTAGAAACAGAGCAAGTCAGAAGGGGTCTTCTGGGCCATCTAGTCTGACCCCTGCTCCAGCCAGCACCACTCATGGCATGCCTACAGTGTGCATGTCCAGCCTATTCTTGAACACCCTCACTCATGTGGTTTCAGAGGACTTCACCATCTATTACTCAGGACATGAAACCATGACAAGGAATGGAGTGGTCTTCCTTGCAAGTAAGAAACTGGCCCAAGCTCTGGTAAGCTTTTCAACAGAAAGCAACAGTATACTGTTCAAATTCCAGCTAAGCCTCTTAATATCACAGTTGTTCAAGTCTATGCTCCAACATCAGAACTAGAACAGAACTAGAACAGAACTAGAAATAGAGGGTTTTAATGCCAGCATCCAAAAAGCCCTAGAACAAGTGCCAGGACAAGACATTGTTTCCATAATGGGCAACTTCAATGCAAAAGTTGGCACTCGAGCAGAGGCAGGCATCAGTGGTGATTAGAACTAGGGGACAGAAATGATGCAGGAGATGATTGATACAATTCTGCCATGAAAATTATTTTTGAATTATGAACACCTGCTTCAAACAGCACAAATGTTGCCTGGACACGTGGACGTCACCAAACAGGCTATAGAGAAATCAAATAGAGTATGTCCTTTGCAGTCATCATTGGAGGAGTTCGATCTGTGGTGTGAATCATCCACATGAATTATTGGTGGCCAAAGTCAAAGTGAAATTACGTAACACTAAAAGGAAAGCAACACCCAAGAAGTCTGACACCACCAAAATCTCATCCACGTATGCGGTTGAGATAAAGAACAGGCTTCAACTGTTAGAAGCATTGAAAAGTTGCCTGACAAACTATGGCAGGACATTCAATCGAACATTATTGAAGCCTCTGTTAAACATAAGAAGCCGCAGACAAGATCCAGGTGGCTTTCAGATGAAACAATCAGAATGGCTGACCAAAGGAAAATAGCCAAAGCAGCAGGTGATCGGGAGAAAGCACAGAAACTAAATGCAGATTTCCAGAGGGCAGCCAGGAAAGACAATGAAACTTACTGGGATCGGAAATGTGCACAGCTAGAAGAGGACTGTAAGAACGGTTATACCAGGAACACAAATGCACAAGTTAAACGAATTCAAACAGCTTTTAGAGCACACAAAGTAACCATAAAAAATGAAGAAGGCAAAGAACCGCCTGATCAACAAAACATCAAGAACAGATGGCGGGAATGCACTGAAGAGCTATACACCAAAAGCAGTGGGACTGAACCATGTTAGGATAATGCAGAAAAGGAATCCGAAATAGAAATAGGTCCAGCCATTCTTGAGGAAGAAGTAGCATAGGCAATAAGTCAGCTGCCAAGCAGCAAAACACCAGGCATGGACTACATCCCTGCAGAGTTGCTGAAGCAGGTACCAATCAGAACCATGGCAGCCTTGTGCCAGAAAATCTGGGAAGCTAGCACACGGTCAGAGAACTGGAAGCACTCGATCTTCATTCCCATGCCAAAAAAAGGTCGACTCGAAGGACTGTTCTAACTACTGCACAATTGCCCTCATCTCTCATGCTAGCAAAATTCTCCTTAAAATTATATGACGACGCCTGGCATCTGTCATAGAAAGGGAACTACCTGAAGTCCAAGCAGGCTTCCAAAGAGGCTGGGGCACTTGTGACCGTACTGGAAATTTGTACTGGATTATGGAGAAATCTCAAGAATATCCAAAGAACATTTACTTGTGCTTTATTGACTACAAAGAAAGCCTTTGACTGTGTTGATCATGGCAAGTTGTGGAAAGCAGTAAAAGACCAGGGGATGCCAACACATCTGTTCAGGCAGAAGAATTCACTTTCCTGGGATCACTGATTACTCGCTGCGGTTAATGGAGTCCAAGAATAAATCGACGAATCTCACTAGGTTGTATGGCAATGACAAGCAAGAATCGAGTGTGGAAAAACAAGGGCATCAGCTTGGCAACCAAGTGCAGATTGGTCCGAGTGATCATGTTTCCTATGGCAACCTATGGCTGTGAAAGTTGGACAATGAAAAAGTTAGACAAGAGGAAAATTGACTCATCTGAACTGTGGTGTTGGTGGAGGCTCCCACACATTCCATGAACACCAGGAGGTGCTGGAGCATATTAAACCAGATGTGTCCCTGGTCAGCAAGATATCAAGGCTGGGACTCATGTATTTTGGCCGCATTATGCAATGAAGCTCATTACAAAAAGATGCAATGCTTGGAATGCTCAGGGGCAAGAGAAAGCCAGGTCTCCAAAGAGCAAGATGGTTAGACTCCATCAAAGAGGATGCTGGCCAGAGCATCGTTCAGCAGAAAGAGGTGGCACTGGATTGAAAATGTGGTGAGATTTGGCCCGTAGGATCGCTCATAGTAGGATGTGATTGAACAGCTGAACAGATTTGCGCTATTCGGCTATGTCACAGTGCCCTCTAGTCATCTAGTGGAAAAGCAGGAAAAGAAATACCATAGTGCTTGTTGCTTGGATCTCAGTGCTGGAACAACACTGAAAGGAGACATAGCCTATACACAGCCTTGTGAAAAAATAAGTGAGAAACATAGAAACAGAGCAAGTCAGAAGGGGCCTCCCGGGCCATGTAGAGTGACCCCCGGCTCTAGCTGGCTCCACTCACGACATGCCCACCATGTGGATGTCTAGCCTATCCTTGAACACCCGCACTGGTGGGGCCTTAACCACCTCCCGTGGAAGCCCGTTCCACACCGTCAGAGTCCTAACTATCAGGAAGTACTTCCTGGCATCCAAAGTGATCCTTGGTTCCCTGAGCTTGGCTCCATTGGAGCGTGTCCAGATCTGGCACGCTCAGCCTAATGAAGCCCAATGGGGGTAAGAGATTGGAAAAGAGGGATGGGGCAGGAAGGGCGCTCTGCAGATGGCTGTGTAAACACCAGAGGGGAAACGGGGCATGCGATGCTTGCTTATGTCTTCCCTTTCTCCAGAATCTGCAGCGGAGGCACATGGAGCCCAGGGCAGGGCGTGAAAGCAGTGTAGGAGAACCACTTTGAGCTGGGGGTGAGCTCAATTCCAAGAAGATCTCAGTAGTGGGTGGGGCTGGAGGCAAAGTGGGCAGAAACATAGGCAAAAGTGGTGGGACAGAAATACAAAACTACCGGAAAGCTTTATCTTCAGTAAACAAACTTTAGGAGAGGTATTTAAACCTTTTCAGATGGGGAAAATCTTCACAGAAACTGGGAACCCAGCAAAGTATTCATGGTTGGGCAGAAGAAGGCCCATCTGGAGACATCCAGGCCTGAGGTGTCTCCCCACACCTTACGTTTTAACAGAGTTTGAAAATTTGCTCTAGATTGATACTTGCTTTGGAATGTTCTCAAAAAATAAATAATGATGGATGAGCCAAAAGGTATCTGTGCAGTCAGCGTTTTATGCACCTTTCACATTTTTACAAGTGTTGGGGAGAAACTGAAAGAGAGGAGGAGGGAGAAGTAAGGAGCCTTTCAGCAAATCCACAAGGAGGCTGTGGACCACTGTCTGCAGCTGAAATATGAAAAATGCAGAGTTGCTGCGGTGTGTGGATTAGAGACAAATTTTGCTGTGTTCAACCATATGCACACCCTCCCAAAACATGATTAAAAAGTGGATCATCCAGCAAGGAAGCACTTCTGCTATATCAGACAATTCCATGGTTAGCCATCCCAGACTATCTGACTGCAGGCATCCCACAGTGATCCTTTTCTTCCCCATGTTAGTTTGGGCTCAACTGGCTGCACAGGAATGAATTATTGCCCAATAGAAGCTCAGCTGTCATAGAAGGCAAGCGGCTTATGCAACCTGTTCAAGGACAGGGACAAAGCACGTCTATGTGCGGCTGGCACAGAGCTTTCTCAGTGAGGCACAGGCTAGCAGAAGAGATGGACGTGCCAATGGCCCGCAGCGTGCTGGTAACCGGATCCAACCGGGGCATCGGCTTGGAGCTGGTCAAGCAGTTGGTGGCGGCAAGCAACCGGCCACAGTGGATCTTCGCAACCTGCCGCGACCCAGATGGACCACGTGCCCAGGTGAGCCCCAGGGTGCAGTTGCTTGCACTGTAAGGGTGCATGACGAAGGTATTCTCTCTGATGCGAAGCGACTTCCCCTGGGGTGGGTAGAAGCACCTTGCCTTGCTTCTTGACTGCCCCGGTGTGTCACTTCTCCTGGGTCGCAGCAATGCAGCAGATGCATCGCCAGCTGAGAAATCCAACCGGGTGGGACTCACCCTCCTCCTGCCTCCTTCCAGCCCGTCTCAGATCATCCAAGCACCCCCTCTTGATACTGCATCCAGCTCTCTGTTTTTGGTATCTTTCAGGACTTGAAGAATTTGGCTCTGCAGAACCAGGGAGTGGAGATCACCCAGCTGGGTAGGTTCCTGCCTCACATCCCCTCTCCTCACACCGATTGGGCAGGAGCCGTCTGGAACCCATCTGGAACCCGTCTGTACCCATCAGTCTCTGGGATGAATCACCATATTGCCCTCCTGCCCCCAGAGGGGAAACGTCACTGTCTGCCTAATCTCAGCAGGCGGTCATTGAAGCATGACAAGGGGACCGATTCAAAGCCTCCATCTTCGGATCCCTCTCCTCTTGCCCGGCCGAAGCATCCAGATCCAGGGGGTGCCCTGCCGCTTCGCCCATGAGCAGTTGGGGCAGCCCCAGGGTTGTTGAGGGGTCCATGAAATCCTGAGCAACCCCACACAGCACAGGTGTTGCCATCCCCAGCACCAGCCGCCTGGGGGCCTCGCCACCGCAGCCGAGAGCACCTCTGTCCTCTCAGGGAGGGAGACAGAATCCTACAAGGAGTCCAGAAGCAGAAGTCTTGGCAGTGTGGCAGGATAAAAGCCCATGGAATGCTGGCGGGGAGGACAGCAGTGCAAGGCATCGGGGAGAGAGAAGCAAGCTTTGTGGGAAACAGGCAGGGCTGGCTAGAATCTGCAGCGTTTGGGGGCAGATTCTGAGGGAGACGATTCCGAACTGAGTGTGTCTGAGGTAGTAAACACTGCCTCGTGAAGGACGGTGGCAGTGATTTGAAAGGGAAAGGTGTTCCATGTAGTTGCTCGCCGTCCATTCAAGCTCTTGTCGAATCTCAACTGTTGAGCATATGTTGACACATACACACCACATAAAACGTCCACCTCCTGCATCGTCTAGATTGCATATTGTTCCCTGCATTTCCAAAGCCCAGAAACACAGGAATCAACCAAAACTCTGTAAGGATCTTAAAAGCAAAAATGGTTTTGTTGTGTTGTGGCTGTGTTGTGTTATGTATTGTTTTGTTTGTGTTATGCTTTAATTTTCTGGAATTTCAAATGCTTGCAAACTAACTGGTTCTAGCCTCACAGCAGGATTGTTAACATGCAGTGAGACAAGAACAATATGTCTACTGCAATTTCGCTCATTATCGCAACATAACTAACCCCAAAACTGTGCAGCTAGAAGAATTGTGTCCATTTCCCTCCTTTGCGTCTGCTGTCTGCCTCCTGTCTGCATTTAGACTGCAAGCCGCTTGTGTAGAGAGCCTTCCTTGAATTCCTTGCAAAGCACCCTTCTGGCCAGCCCCTTCAGGTTCGATGTGGCTTAACAGGCATCTGGTAAGTCGGCACCTGCCTGAATTTAGCCCTGTGCTCATTGATCTGGCTGCTCTCCAGCCTTCTATGCTCTTCTCACCTTTGTCCTCCAAGGAGCATCCAGCCCCTTCAGCTCTTTTTCTAACCGGCTGCCTGGTTCAAATTGGCCATTGCCCTCGAGATGTAAGGTGAGCGACACCAGGCACGTGGTAGAATGAGTGGCTGCGGACCAGCGGTCCTCTCCCACCCTGACCAGGGTCACAGCCTTGTTGTGAGGACACGATGCAGGGGGCAGAGAGCCACCTACGCTGCCATCGGCTCATGGGAGAACAGGTGGGCCAGATGCCTAAGAATCCAACCGAAG
>NW_025335550.1:3091-7148 GCF_004798865.1 Varanus komodoensis | reverse complement strand
CATCTGGCCCACCTGTTCTCCCATGAGCTGAAGGCAGCGTAGGTGGCTCTCTGCCCCCTGCATTGTGTCCTCACAACAAGGCTGTGACCCTGGTCAGGGTGGGAGAGGACCGCTGGTCCGCAGCCACTCATTCTACCACGTGCCTGGTGTCGCTCACCTTACATCTCGAGGGCAATGGCCAATTTGAACCAGGCAGCCGGTTAGAAAAAGAGCTGAAGGGGCTGGATGCTCCTTGGAGGACAAAGGTGAGAAGAGCATAGAAGGCTGGAGAGCAGCCAGATCAATGAGCACAGGGCTAAATTCAGGCAGGTGCCAACTTACCAGATGCCTGTTAAGCCACATCGAACCTGAAGGGGCTGGCCAGAAGGGTGCTTTGCAAGGAATTCAAGGAAGGCTCCCTGCACACGCAGCAATGTGTTGGATCTTTTTACCTCCTGGTCTGGTGGTCTCACCATTGGGTACTGTCAGAATCCCGGAATCTCAATTTGAGAAGAGGGAATAAAACTCGGGTTCATGGGAAAGATCAACCATCCAGACCATCTGAGGCTTTATTGTATCACCCAGGTTCCCATAGGTCCACTCACGATAATGCATTACCGGGCGGGCAGAGGTAAACTCTGCTGCAAAGCTTCAATACCATTGCAGGGTATTTTATAGGTACACAGGTACAGGGCAAGTGATGACAGAATGCAGAGATTACAATAAGATTCTGAGGTCATCACATACAGAACAGATAAAGGAATGTCAGTCAATCATACAGTAACAATGAGATTACAATATTTCTAATTGCCATGTATTGACACTTTAGTTCAGTAGCTTGAACCCATCTCTAGGTCTGTTTAGACATGTAAATTCAAGCTACTGAGAAACTATGCGTGATAAGCTCAGACTCTTATCTAGATTCTAAACATTCTGAGTGACCAGGGCATACGAAGCCCTGGGCTAGGAAGATACTTCCTTGTAAAACTGAATTCCAACAATGATTATTTAATCATTGTGAAGGTATGCAATGTAAATTTGGACTAAATGGCCTGTGTACTGTAGCTTACAGCTAAAGGTGAGAGAAAGGAGCGGGGAATGCCATTTTAAACAGTGACAGCTTGGTTTTGAGAAGGAGTACAGGATTTGATCCCACAATGCAAAAAGCACACAGAAGTAATGCTTTTCAGACAGGATTTATCCAAATGTTCCCAACAGTACCATCTCGAGATTGCTTGGGAACTGCTCCATAGGTTTTTCTTGGCGAGTTTTTTCAAGGTCTCAGCAGACCTTTCCTCAGCCCTCCCCATTTCTCTGGGCTTGAGACTGGCACACACACGTGATGAAGTCTGCATGGCTGGGTTATAGTGCAAATAGGCAAGAAAGTGTTTTGAATGCTGCCTTTAAGTGACAGTGATCCTTTGGTGTTAGAAACACTCTTTCCTTTCCTTCAGAAAAGAAAAATATTGCAAGCATGTGAAGAGTTATTGTTGAAACTTTACTGCAACAGAGGGAATTGGAATGGTTTTCTTTCCATGTCCTTACGCAACTCAGCACATGTTCACATCCCATTTGATGCCCTCCCCCCGGGCACTTCTCCCTCCTCTTTTCCCCCCATTGGCCAGGACACTGGGAGGTTGCAAATATTTTCCATCCACCTATCCTGTGCCACTGATACCCGTTCTTCCCTCCCACTTGGTCCCACCCAGGTGAATTATAATGAGCTTATTTCCTATGCAGGATGTCTTTGTTAATAGTCATGAGGCCATTCATTGAGCAAGTTTCCTGCAATCTTGTCTATCTGCCAATTTCCTCACACTCTGCGATCTGATTTCAGCCCCGCTCCTTCTTTAGGCTAACAAATTTTCTTTGTTACCTTTTCCTTTTTACTCTTCCTACTTCCTGTTTCAAATCATCCTTTCATCCCTACCATTTGTGTTGGCATCTTTTGTTATATTTGTAAGCTGCTTTGACAGCCCCACATAAGGAAAGCAACTGAATAAAATCTCTTTACGGTTGTCAGACTATTTTCACCAAAAAAAAAAAAAAAAGTTAAATCAATTGTATTATATTCACAGAAATAATTTCTGATAACAATTATACAGAAGGGATAGGTATGAAGCATGCTACTGAAACAAGCCTGTGAAACATGCCAGTTGGCATGAATATGCATGCACATGAATGCAACATGAATACAAAAAATGGCATATTTGCCGAAGGCACATCAGAAGCCACCATGACAGCAGAGTTCTAGAATGGTGCATGACCTGGTTGGAAATATATGCCCAAAGGACCTGGGGGATCTTTTGCAAGAGGATCACTTCAAGGCTGAGCCTAGACATGTTCACTCAGAAGAAAGTCTATGTTACCAATGCAGGTTGCTTCCTAGTGCAGTGCTCCCTGACCTAATTCCTTCTGGATGTGGACTGCAGCTCCCATCATCCCCAGCCAGTCCAACCTGCAGGGCACCAGGTTACAGGTCAATCTCCAAGTGTATTTTGGATTCCATAATTGTTTCTTTTCCTAGAATCCTGTCATACAAGCAGGGAGTGTGAAGCATACTCAGAAAGCTTAATTTCCCCTGTAAGACCCATTGTGTAGTTTGGGCATGCACACACCATGACACAGACCATTTGGTAAATACCACAAGGGAGTGTACCGCATACTCAGGAAGCTTAATTTCCCGTCTCTTACCCAGGCATAAGTGTTCATGGGAGGAGTGGGAATAATCCACATTTGTGATTTTGAGTGCATCATGAAATGGAGGGTGGTTATTATGCCAAATGAGTTCAGGATCGTGCAAATGTGGCATGCTTTCCTTTTATAGCTACTCTTATTTTTTATTTATATTGCGATTTATATCCTGCCTTTTTCCTACAAAGGGCTCAAGGCAGCTTACATCATCTCTCCTCCTCCATCTTATCCCCACAACAACCCTGTGAGGTAGGTTGGGCTGAGAGTCTGTGACTGGCCCAAAGTCATCCAGTTGGCTCTATGGCTGAGCGGGGACTAGAACCCGGATCCTCTGAGTCCCAGTCCCATGCTCTTAACTACTACACCACACTGGCTCTCACTGGCAAAGACTCTTGCAGTCTTTCCCCTATGTTGTTTTTCTCTTGATCCTATAATAGGAAAAGTGACTCCTGCTTCCAAATAGTGGAAAGCAATAAAGAAAATACAAGTGAATTCTATCCATGTTCATGCAATCCTTTTGTTGTTGTTGTTAGTCGCGAAGTCGTGTCCGACCCATCGTGACCCCATGGACAACATTCCTCCAGGCCTTCCTGTCTTCCACCAGCCCCCGGACTCCACTTAAGCTCACACCAACTGCCTCAGTGACTCCATCCAGCCACCTCATTCTTTGCCGTCCCCTTCTTCTTTTGCCATCTATTGTTCCCAGCATTAGGCTCTTCTCCAGGGAGTCCTTCCTTCTCATTAGGTGGCCAAAGTATTTGAGTTTCATCTTCAGTATCTGGCCTTCTAAAGAGCAGTCAGGGTTGATCATCTCTAGGACTGACCGCTTTGATCACCTTGCAGTCCAAGGGACTCACAGGAGTCTCCCCCAGCACCACAATTCAAAGGCCTCAATCCTTTGGCGCTCAACCTTCCTTATGCTCCAGCTTTCACCGCCATACATTGCAACTGGGAAAACCATAGCCTTGACTATATGCACTTTTGTCGGCAGGGTGATGTCTCTGCTTTTTAGCATGCGGTCTAGATTTGCCATAGCTTTCTTCCCAGGAGCAAGCGTCTTAATTTCTTGACTGCAGTCACCATCTGCGGTGATCTTGGAGCCCAGGAAAATAAAATCTGTCACTACCTCCATTTCTTCCCCATCTATTTGTCAGGAAGTGATAGGACCAGATGCCATGATCTTAGTTTTCTTAATGTTGAGTTTCAAGCTAACTTTTGCACTCTCCTCCTTCACCCGCATCAAGAGGCTGTTTAGTTCTTCCTCACTTTCTGCCATTAGAGTGGTATCATCAGCATATCTGAGGTTGTTGATATTTCTCCCAGCAATCTTAATTCCAACTGGTGATTCATCTAGCCCCACCTTTCTCATGATGTGCTCTGCATA
>NW_025335550.1:0-2991 GCF_004798865.1 Varanus komodoensis | reverse complement strand
TCCAACCGAAGTGTGTTTGCTACAGCGAGGAACGAAGGTGGGCAACCTGCAGGGCCTGATCCCGCATCCCTGTCATGACCTTTGCTGCCTTCTCTTTGCTGCTGCAGACACTTCCCAGCCAGCCAGCGTCCAGGCTGCTGCAGCCAGAGTGTCCGAGCGGCTGAAGGGAGCCAGGCTCAATCTGCTGATCAATAATGCTGGCATGGCTCTTCCAAGCACTCTGAAGTCTGAGAAGCCAGAGGACATGGCTGAGGTGTACAAGACCAATGTGATTGGGCCCATGGTGGTGAGCCAGGTAAGGCCATTTGGGGGCCCCTTCCTCACAGGAGTAGCTCGCCATGTTGCAGATCCCAAACCCTTTGGAGAGTAAGGGGATGCACAACCCTGGTTCGTGGTGATGGGGTGATGACCTCCTGCACTGGACAAAGGGGTCAAGCCTTACATGCTGATCAGGAGACAGACTCTCCACTGGTGCAGCTTTGCCATTTAGTGGAAACTTATGCCTGTGAATCCAATATTGCACAGAGTACAAACATTCAGAAAGAACCTGGACAGCCATCTGAGTGGGATGGTGTAACGTGGCATCCTGCAACAGCCGGGGGTTGGACCCCGTGGTCTTCACGGCCCCTTCCAACTCTTCTATACTATGATTCAAGCAAACATTGGCATGCTGTGAATCGGCACTGCTGGACCACCATTTCCTTTCCCATGTGGCCCCTGACCTGGTGGAGAGAAGCCCTGTCCTCTCTCCAGAACCACTCGATTCTTCCTGCTTCTCCAGGTGTTCCTGCCCTTGCTGAGGAAGGCAGCTCAGGAAAGCCCCCAGAAAGGGATGAGCTGCAGCAAAGCGGCCATCATCAATATGTCCAGTGAAGCTGGCTCCATCGCTAATCTCTTTGCATGGGAGTACGGACAAGTTGTCAATTACCGATGCAGCAAGGTATGGAATCTCATTGGTCCAGTGCTGAAAGGCTGGCTCTGCTAATATTAGAATTCTCTCTTCTGAGCAGTGACAGGGTCTTCTGCCCATGGGGTAAGCGGGCAGCGGTTCAGCATGTAGATGAAGTTTGGCCACACTTATTTATCTGAGTTAAGCATATGTGGAGGTTCAATGATCAGGCCCTTAAGGAGCCATCATTCTTTTTTATTATCCTGGCTGGGAGAAAAGGTTTTTTTTTAATGATTTCCAGAGAGTGATATGCCAACTCCACATTTACGAAGAGGGAGATTACTTATGATTGTGATAATATCCAAACATATGAGCTAGACTTCCAAAACTTTTAGCAGTGCGCCTCTTAAACTGCACAGCGAGGCCCCTGCAAGGTGGTACTCCAATCAGCTGGGTTCAGAAAAAAGAGCAGAATCCCCCTCAAAATGATTCTGAATCCAAGAACAAAGAAAGTGGCTAGCCTTTTTAGATTACAAACTTATAGCATTGTAGCGCATGCATACAGCATTCTGCATAATTAACATATGTGATATTGTTGACACAGGTGCTAAGAGATAGTGAAGTATAGTGAGCTAACAAGGACGGTCAACGTTTCATCTCTGTTTGAACACTAGAGCATAGGCTCATTGCTGCCTCTCGCCCACAAAGTAATTCCTGCAAGGAATGCTCAAGGGCATTGTCCTTGTGCCATCCCAACATCAGGAAAGGAAAACTCCCTGGTTTTGTGAAAGCAGACTGTCATGGTCAGAGCAAAGGTAACTGAAGCACTATTGTAAGCAACTAGACTTTAATGCCAAGCAAAGCAAGCAAGCAATTTAAAGGGCTAGAGAGACACAGGACTGGCTTTTGGGGCTCAGGTCTGTTACACTTCATCAGGCTTCTCATGTGGGGCTGGCTTTGTGTTTTCTTTCCCCCTGCAGAAACATGTTTTCCCTCTGTTCTCCTACACCCACAAGCCCTTCCTTTGAGGCAGCTGCCTCTCAAGGAAATGGGCTGTTTCATTCCTCTGTTTGTCCCCTGCAGGCTGCTCTGAACATGCTCACACGGTGCCAGTCATTGATATTTGCCAAAGAGGAGATCCTCTGCTCTGCAGTGCATCCTGGATGGTTAAAGACAGACATGTCAAACCACCCGGTAGGTGACCCATGAGACTCTCCTTCCCAGAAGCCTTAAGATTGAGCTCATAGAGTCATAGAATAGTGGGGTCAAAAGGGGCCAGGAAGGTCCAACCCCCTGCTGGAGCAGGATGTCACGTCACACCATCCCACTCAGATAACTCTCCAGTTTCTCCTTGAATATCTCCATGTGGGAGAGCCTGCAATGTCTCTTGGCAACTGGTTCCTCTGTTGCATCCAATTTTAGAAGGCAACCCCCTTGTGAGGCAGGTATCTTTTACCCTCTTCTTCCTCTTTTCCTCATCATTGTTTGGAGGCCGAAAGTCCAACACATCTGAAGGGAGAACAACTAGCAAAACGGCTTCTTAGCTGTTGCCATCTCAAAGAACTGCAAAGTTTCATTCCATTTCCTCCCTCTGGTCAGCCTGAGCATGTGCAGACAGACATGGGGAGGGTAGGTTACTCGTGAGAATCTCCTTCCCAGAAGTCACAGCATCGATTGAACTACTTGAGATTTCATCCAATTGGTTGATGTTGCATTAACTAACTCATCACTACTGCAGCCGTGTTTTAGACACTGTCTCCCGATTCGAAAGAGAGGAGAGCTCCAGGGAGCTAATCTCCCAAGGAAACCTTGTGACTCTCAAGCAGCTGATCCACAAGCAAAGTGGTGCTGGGGGTTCATGCGCATGTATGTCCATGTGTGCACATGTTTCCTATTCCGCGAAATGGAGGGTGAAATCAATGCCTTCTCTACCTCCTTTGAAAACAGTCTTTGGCACATTTTCCCTCTACTTCTCAATCACCTCTTTCCACCTTTGGTGTCCGAGTCTCAGAAAAACTACTGAGAACTCGAGAATCCAGATGTCTACTCAGAAAGGAGTCAGATTATCTTTCATGGTGTGTACCCCTGGGAATGTCAGCGGG
>NW_025335549.1:16686479-16688675 GCF_004798865.1 Varanus komodoensis | reverse complement strand
AAGAGTTTTAGTACAAGGAGAGAACCCGTGGCTCCACTCTGACAATGCGCTACTGCCGAGCACTCTGAGTACAATCTTGCAGACCATTGTGGATTGACCTAATTGTAATGTGGATGTTGTGGGGCACAATATATTAATTTATTTATTTATTTAAAGCATTTATATGCCGTCCCTTATGCATGGCATCTCAGGAAAACTTGCTAGCCTTTGACGGCTGTCAAAGGCTTTGCTAAAGTCAAGATAAAGACAAGTTATCCACAATATTCCCACAGTCCATTTTGTAGTTTACCTAGTCAAAAAAAGAAAACAGGTTTGTCTGGCAGAATTTGCTATTGAGACATCCCTGTCAGCATATCGCAAGCACTGCATTGTATTTGAGGTGTTTGCTGGCCAGTTGCTGCAGAATTTACTCCAGAATTGTTCTAGGCGTGGATGTCAGACTGAGTGGTCTGCAGCTCCTAGGTTCTTCTCATTTCCTCTCCTTTAAGGAAGGGACAAATTAGCCCTTTGCTGGTCATCTAGAAACTGCTGTTTTTCCAGGGTTCTTGAAGGAATACAGAGTAGTTCTTAGAGATCTTCCAACACCTCCGTTATGATGCTGGGGTGGAATTCATTGGGCTCTGGATATGTGAACTTATTCAGCCCATGTAAATGATTCTTGATTATTTGCCTGTTAAATTTGGGTCACCATCCATTCTTCACTGTGAAAATTCAACAGGAGGGACACAGGTTTTCTTCTGGGAGAAGACTACACCATGGTAGTAATTGGGCAGCTCTGACACACACACACACACACAGAAGCTCATTGCATTCCTCTGTCTTTGGACAGGTCTGAGGAAGGCTTTTTTTTTTTTTTTTTTTTGGCTTCAGCATCCCTCACTAGCCTCACTTCATTCCCAGTTCAGCCTTCCTGATGCCTCTCCTGCAATTCCCTGCCACCTGCCTTCTTTTCTCCTGTGTAGCCTGGCCATCCTTCCACTTCCTGCTCACTTACTTTCCAGTTTTCAGATAATCTCCAATCCTTTTGCAAAGCCACATGTGCTTCCCCTCTTATCTTCTACACCTTCTTCCTGCTGGAACAATTTGAACTTGTTCTGGAAGCCTTTCTTTCTTTTTGTTTCCAAGCTATCCCACCCTTTTGGGGCTGCTACTCCCTTACGAGTGGCTTGTCATTATTCGCCAGATTTGGTTAAGGTTGGCTTTTTGGAAATCCAGGGGATCTGTTTGGCTACCTTTACTTTTAGCTTCCTTCTTCTCCCCTGTACTGAGGAGGAGCGCCAGTTCAGACATTTGAGGGAGGGTCTTCCTTAGCCCTCCCTGGAGATGCCAGGATAGATCTTGGCAGCCCCTGCAAGGGAAGAACGGCCCCGGACTGTCCCATGGTCCTTCCCTTGATTAGGTCTAGATCATTCAGCAAAAGCTGACTCAATGGCACAGCGAGTTTGGAAATGCGGTGATGAATTCTGGATTTAAGTTAGCTTGGAAAAGGCTGAGGTGAATTCCTGGAGGACAGATGGGGCTCTCCAGCCTGATCCCGACCGAGAGATTCCATTCCAGGAATACACGTAGATACATGGAGAAGGGGGAGAGGAGGGGAGACTCTTGCATTCACCTCTTCCTTGTGGGGTGCCCCATAATGTCTTTGGGTTGGTGAGGGAGAAAACTGTTTTTCCAGGATGGAAACCATTTTCTTTGTCCTCTTCCTCCCCCTTTGTTTCCCTTGGATAAATTATTGAAGGAGGCATGTTCAGCAGAGGGTGAAAAGCCAGGAATATCCTTGATAAGTCACCCTGAGGGAAAGAATCCTGGCACAATTTTCGTGAAGAAAATAATATCACCCATTCCGTGCTCCTCCCTAGTGTCCTGATATTGCCCTTTCCATGTCAGATCAGCCGTCAGGAACTACCAGCACAGCCCAGCTTTTGTGTTTGCCATCACTGAGCTCAACAAGGATCCGTTTCTCCTCCCCAACACAACACTCGGCTTCCGCATCTATCAGCACAGGGACCTGGTCAGAATACTGCATGAGAACAACCTTCACCTGCTCTCTACATGGGGGAGAATGATTCCCAATTATAAATGTGACAAGCAGGATCAACTCATCTCCATCATACAGGATTTTGGTGCCACATCAGATATTCCATCCTTAATGGGCATTTTCAAGATCCCAGAGGTAAATGCGTTCACCTGGATAGA
>NW_025335549.1:16684922-16686440 GCF_004798865.1 Varanus komodoensis | reverse complement strand
CAGGTGCATCCTTGCAGTGGGTGTTTCTCCTTCATTCTGGATGACAGTGCAGGGGGCCTTCTCACCTGGTGGTGCTGCTTGTGGCCACCTTACAGGAGGTCAGGAATGAATCTTGGGAGAGTCTTGGGTGAGAAATTCCAGCCAGCAATAGCCTAGTCTTCCTGAGATGGCCAGTTGTGGGAAATATCAGGAATTCCCACGATCCATTATAGAGACAGAATCAAAGAGGGGGATAAAGCATGCTTGAGGATCTTCCTGGCATCAGAGAATGAGCTGCCTCAAAGGGATGATTTCAAGGACAATCCAGCGCAGCAGCTCTCAACGAGATGTATTGGGCCATGAATGCCCACATGTGTTGTGGTTAAGTTTTCGGAGGGTGTGGACGGGACTCTGGCAGTCTGGCTCTCAGGCCCTAGTAAGATCTGGAGCTCCCTGGGTGTCGTGAGAAGGTGTATAAATCAGATTGTCAATTAGTTCACACAGCAGGCCGCAGAGAATTCTAAAGACTTTTATTGCTATTCACTACAAGATTTACGAAGTAACTGATAAGCACTATTGGCGAGCTACCTAACTGTTCAGTTGCTGCTTCTCTAATGGAGTCTTTACAGGACTTCACGTGAGTTAAACCTTCGTGTCTCTTCTTTCCACTCATAGGTGGGACAGACCTCTGTCCCTTCATCGTAATTGGGTCTGTCGCATCAAGGCTCTCCTATTTTGGGCATGTGCCGGACTTTCCATCATGTCCCCTTGCTCTCCTGCACTCTGCTCAGCAGTTTCAGAGCTAGGAGTCAGGGGGGCACCCTCCTCCGGCAGTGTAGAGCTAGAATCAGAGGGGGTCACTCTCTCAGACATCCCCTCATCAGCCTGCGGGGGGGGGGGTATTTGCCCAGGGGCCGAGGGATCAGGTGATGGAGAGGCTTCCTGTTCAGTAGCTTGCGAGCTAGGCTGTATATGGGTCGTCCGGGCACTAGCACTCAAATATAAGTCTCCTTGGTCCAATGCCTGACACTCACTGCCAGCTCCTATCTCTTCCTCACGAGTAGACGCCTCCATTGAGCTGTCAGGCATGACACTGGGTGACTTTGGGCCAGTCACAGACTCTCAGCGAAACCTACTTCACAGTGGTGTAGGGAAGATGAGATTGAGAGAGGATGGAAATTATATAAATTGCCTTTAGTTCCTTGGCAGAAAAAAAAGGGATGTAAATACAAGATTAAATAAAATAAATTAATGGCACAATCAATATTGAATGCCAGGAAGCACTTCCTGACAATTACGATGCCAAGGGTGTGAAATGGGTTTCCACAGGAGGTGGTTAAGGCCCCATCGGTGAGGGTGTTCAAAGATAGGCTGGATGTGTACATGGTGAGCATGTTGTGAGTGGAGCCGGCTGGAGCCGGGGGTCAAACTAGCTGGCCCAGGAGGACCCTTCAGGTTCACTCTCTTTCTATGTTTATTTCTTTATTTATTAAGGAAATTTATAGGCAGTCCATCACTGTCGTCTCTGGGAGGCTTACA
>NW_025335549.1:16648590-16681259 GCF_004798865.1 Varanus komodoensis | reverse complement strand
TAGATGAGGTACAGATTAGGGGAGCTCTGGATGCGAGTGATCACTCCGTCCATTGCTGTGAGATCAGGGGACTGGGGACTTGCAGCAGGTCGAGCACTAGAAGTTGGGACTTCAAGAGGGCCAACTTTGGCCAACTGAGGGCCTGTCTGGGGAAAGTGTCCTGGGATAGGTTACAGGAAAACAAGGGAGTGGAGGAGGGGTGGATGATACTCAAAAGGGAGGTATTGAGGCGCAAACCTTGATGATACCTCTAGTTAGTGAGGTGGGGAGACGGAGGTGAGTGCCACCATGGATGCGAAAGGAGGTGGTTAGAGAGATTAGATGAAAGAGGAACCTCTGTAGGAAATGGGTACTGGGGCAAATAGACAGAAGGGTATACCAGGAGGAGGAGGCACATTAGGGAAGGATTCTATGCAAGGTTAAGGATGATTACGAGCTGAGACTGGCCAAGAACATCAAGAACAACAAAAAAAGGGCTTCTATCAGCATGAAAATTGGAAGACGAAGGGGAGACAAGTAGTGGGACTGCTAAATAAGGAGGAAAGAGACCCAGGGGCTGATACGAGGGAACAGACGCAGATGCTAAATGACCATTTTGCTTCTTTGTTTACCCCAAGGAAGGACAGGAGAGATCAGCATAGGGGATTAGATGAGGCCAGGGACTTAGGGGTACAGATTATAGTTACACCCCCTAGAATACGAGGGGCTTCTCAGGGCATTGGATGTTACAAAGTTGCCAGGCCATGACCAGTTACACCTGAGAGTACTTCAAAAATTGACAGGGGTTCTCTCACGTCAACTGGACTCCATTTTTGAGGCCTCATAGAGAACTGGTGAAGTTTCAGAGGACTGGAGGGTGGCATCAGTGGTCCCAATTTTCAAAAAGGGTAGTAGAAAGGACATAGGGAATTTTAGACCGGTTAGCCTTACATCCATTGTACAAAAAACAATGGAAAAGAGCCATAATAGAGAGATATCTCGTGATGCTCGATAGGGAAGGAAGACTGACAGCCACACAACATGGCTTCCACAAAAACAGGTCCTGCCAGGCAAATCTTGTGGAATTCAATGACAAGGTTTTGAGATGGCTAGATGGAGGGGACGTGGTAGCTGCGGTATATGTGGTATTCAGCAAGGCCTTTGACAAAGTGCCCCATGATATCCTGGTTGAGAAACTAAGGAGTTTTGGGATAGACCAAAGCAATGTTCGGTGGATTAGGGCATGGCTGACTGAACAAAGCCAAGTGTAACCATTTGTGGAAAATCATTGGAATGGTGGCCAGGGACAAACAGGGTCCCCCAGGGCTCTGTCCTGGGGCCGATCCTGTTTGATCTTTTCATAAACGACATGGAAGAAGGGGTGAACACTCCTCTGATCAATTTCTCAGACGATACTAAAACTGGGGCAGTGGCCACAACTGAGGAGTAGGTACTCCAGATCCAAAAGGATCTGGACAGATTATGGAAGTGGGCAGGAGACAACAGGATGGCATTCAATGTGGATAAGTGCAAGGTCTTTCACTTGGGGCATAGGAAAGAGTGTCATAAGTACATGTTAGAGGACAAATGGCTGGAGAGCAGCACTTGTGAAAGAGACCTCAGGGTGCTGGTTGACTGCAGGCTAAACATGAGTCAGCAGAGTGATGTGGTGGTCAAGAGGGCGAATGCCACCCTTGGTTGAATAACCAGAAGAGTGGCTTCTAGATCAAGAGTGGCATTACTGCCACTCTATATGTCTCTGGTGCGCCTGCAACTGGAGTATTGTGTTCAGTTTTGGCCCCTCGTTACAGGAAGGATATAACCAGATTAGAGTCAGTGCAGTGCAGGGCCACAAGGTTGTTGGCCGGTTTGCAAGGGATGCCATATGAGACGAGTCTGAGGGAATTGGGTCTCTTCAGCCTGGAGAAGAGGAGACTCAGAGGGGATCTGTTGGCGACATGCAGGTATTTGTGGGGGCGTCACAAGGAGGTGGGTACAGACCTGTTCTCCCCTGCAGAGGACGGCAGGATGTGCTCCAATTAAGCAAAGTGCAGGGAACCAAGATTCAAATTAGACACTAAGAAGTACTTCCTGAGGGTTAGGACATGAGGGCATGCACTGGACTTCCACAGGAGATGGTTGAGGCCACATCAGTGTGTTTGTTCAAGAATAGGCTAGACATGTCCTTTGTGGGCATGTCATTAGCTAAGCTGGCTGGAGCAGGGGGTCAGACTATGTGGCCCATTAGAACCCTTCTGACTCTCTGTGTTTCTATTTTTCTATGAAATGTTGGCACCATGGCTGGGCATTTGCTTGTGTCATTGTGGGTATAAACCCATGGTCTATGAGATGGAGAGAGGGGTAACTGGGAGCTTCTGCTTCCATTCATGCATTCCAGCTGAAAGAGGGAAACCTTTCCTAGGATAGTATTCCATGCATTTCATGTCATGGCCACTAGAGGATGAAAGCATATTCTGCAGAAAATGCATACATTTTTTCAAAATATAACCAACGGGTCNGGAAGTGTGTGTGAGGTCATGGAAAAGCACGCAGTGCTCTCAGGTAGAGTCGTAGGACCTGTTTGTTTCAGATTCTGCACTGGGCATTGCGGAAGCGAAGGAGCCATCTGCTGCATTCACAGGAGGCTGCATTGGCCAGGGACGGGCCCTGGCAAGCCAGCCTCCCACAGAACACGGCAGGGGGGTTGGGATTTGGAGTGGTCGGCTGGCGGGAAGGGGAGTGCGACCAGTTCCCCCTTCGCTCCCATCTGGTTTTCCCCTTGGCGCTTGCAACCTGCTACCAGAACCTCAGAGGGAAGCGAAGTGGCTGAAGGAAAGGGGTTGCTGGGCGGAAGGGTTAAGTGGCTGCTCCCACCACGGCTGTTTCACACCATACCTTCCGGCCCCGGCTCTGTGGTGACTCCGTGGAGATTTGCGGTATGCACGGCGGGTGGCTGCAGAGGCATGGGGCTCTTACAAATTTCCTCTGGTTATGCCGATAGAAACTGGGACTCTCTTTGACTTCTCTCTGCCTTTCTGCTCTGCAAAGGGAGCAACAGAGCGTAGCTAAAGTGTCAGGGAGACCCGATCCTGATCCCCACTTGGCTGCAAGGCCCACTGGGTGACTTTTGGCCAGCCTCTGAGTCTCAGCCCAGCCTACCTCACAGGGTTGTTGTGAGGAGGGAATGGAGAGGAGGAAGATCACAGAGGCAAGCTTAGGCTTCTTGTAGGAAAAATCAAGAGAGAGAAATCTAACTGATTCTATCTGTTTCCATTAATAGGCAAGTCCAATCTCTATCCAGTATTATTTATTCATTTATTTAGAAGGTTTATATGCTGCCCCATTCACCGAAGCCTCGGGGCGGCTCACAATAATAAATAAACACAGTATAAAACAATATAATATAATCTGAGTTGACCTGGCCCGAAAAATAAATAAATAAATAATATTAACAATTAAATAATGTTTGAATAAAAAGGATGTATTGGATGTTCAATTTCCCCTGTCAGCCTAGCCTACCTCGCAAGCGTGTTTTGAGGATAGAATGAGAGAACCCCTACTATGCCACCCTGGGCTTGACGGAAAGAGGACGGTGGTAGAAAAGGGGGTGAGCAGAATATAATAACACATACCATCCTCACATGCTTCTGGCTCCAGTTTGGGAAAAGGCAGTGGCTCTCCCTGGTTCTCCTGTCACCACGAACACACCCATTATCTGTTTTCCCAGCATGGAGATTCAAAAGACAGGTTTAGCCAGTCAGTGGTTTTGCAGCAAGCGGCTGAAACTCGCCAAGCCGGCTAGGATGTGCTGCCAGATGCATTTGTGCTGCCTCTGGGTGCGTTCTCCTGGTTAGGCAGCCTCCCTCCTCCCTTGGAAATAAGCATCCTTGACAAAATGGGGATTTGTGTGGCTACGATTGCAGTGGTGGTCAAATTTGCTGTCGTCTCTGGGTTGCTAGGGACTGCAGGTGGCGCAGTGGTTTAAACCGCTGTGCTGCTGGGCTGGTGGATCGAAAGGTCGCCGGTTCGAATCTGCACAATGGAGTGAGTTCCCGTTGCTCCATCCCAGCTCCTGCCAGCCTTGCAGTTTGACAGCATGCAAATGCAAGTAGATGAAAAGGTGCCACTTCGGTGTTTAGTCATGCCGGCCACACGACCACGGAGACCGTCTGCGGACAAGCGCTGGCTCCCTTGGCCAGGAAACGGAGATGAGCACCGCCCCCAAGAGTCAGGCATGACTGGACTTCATGACAAGGGGAAACCTTTACCTTTACCTGGGTTGCTGGATTCTGTGAGTGGTCAGATATTCCCAGTCTGAGCACATGCCCAGAGGCACTCTGTCCCTTCGTGTTTAGCCTGGTTGTACCTGCAGTATCCCTTTGCACCTGGCCCTGCTTGAGGAATTGCAGGGTTCCAGTAAAAAGTAAGAAGATCCCCTAAGCCTGAAGCATCGTGTCTCTGGTTTAGCCAGTCAACCTCTACCACTTCGAGGACACTTAGAGGGCATCTGAAAATGTTCCCGGCTGGATAGGCAAGGAAGTCCATCTATGCAGGAGGGGACGGTGCACGGTCCTCTGACTCGCTTCGGGGCACTGCAGCCGATGAGCCAGGCGTGGTTCTCCCCCCTGCGAACGGGTAATAAGAAAATTCTAGGAATGTCGCAGGCAGAATTATTGCCTGGAGTTGAAATGGGCAAGGTGGATTTTTGGAGGACGAGGGGCAGGACCACTGTTCTCCTGGCGACTGTGGACTCGGGCTGGTGTCACCTTTGTGAAAAAGGAGTCATTTTTGGATTTAACCAACAAAATCCCCCTTTGTGTTTCTCGAATGGGTTCAGCTTCTGGAATCCAGGAGGTTCATTTTTCAGTTGATTTTCTTATCATTTGTATGACCGGGCAGAAGGCAGCTTTTTCCAAAGAGAAAATCTCATTCTGTGATAAGAAACAACACCAAATTCTTGTGGTTGGAAGAATGATTCTGTTTGAAAGTCACTGGAGCTGAACACCAGCGTCAGTTGTTCTGAGAAACATCAAAGCATTCATTCCTTTTTCGTAGATCTTTCCATGAAGGATGTATGTTTTGCAAGTGGATCTCGGGGCAGGGAGAGGGTATTTAGAAAATTCAGCAGTGTAATGATAATCATTAGGCTGGTTGACCTTCAATGAATTGCAGATTTTTCAGTATTTTAAAAAAGTTTCACTTTATGTTTGCCTAACTTTTTTCAAAGGTGTTTTTCTTAAAGCACAAGGTTAAATTTGTTGAGTTTCAGCTCCCTGCATCAAAGTAGCCAGTTCCTCAGATGATCTGCATGAGAACATAACACATTTGTGTGTGTGTCTGTGCTTGTTGTGTTGTAACATAGAATAGTTCTGTAAATCTGTGGGCAGCCATAAAATGTCACTTGAGCACATCAGAGAAGATGAACAATCTCTAAGATGCCAAGCCAAAATATACTTTGTCGCCATGGAAAATGCAGAAAAACTGAAGCAAGTAACTACCTTCCCATGAAAAGCTAATTCCAGGGATACAATGAATATTAATGCTGTAGAACTGGTGATGCCTCATTATAAATGTGAGCATTAGCATGCAAGTTCCTCTTGTTTAACCTTGGTGCCGCCTGTGCGTGTCCTTAGTGCAGTTTCTGTATGGGAACTGTTTGAGAGCCTCACAGGAGCCCCTGCGTGTTAAGTGTGTTGCCATCTTCTCTTTCAGTGACTCTGACCAACTCCATAGAAAGAGGTAAGTGCATATTCATGACACCTTATCCTTGTGTCTTGGTCTTATTTCAAATTATTGTTCTGTAAAAGTGGGAGAAGATATTCAGAGCCCCCTGCACGGAGGAACTGGCTTGCTTTGCTGATTTTGTGGAAGAAGCATAGAAGAGTAGAGCTGGAAGGGGCCAGGGAGGCCGTTGGGTCCAACCCCTGCTGTTGCAGGACACCAGTTCGTGCCATCCCTCTCCGATGACCATCCAGCCTTGCTTCGAATGTCTCTGGGGTAGGAGGGCCCACCGCCTCCCCAGGCAGCTGGTTCTGCTGTCGTATTGCTCTGACAGAGAGGCAGCTTTCCCTGATATCTAGCCTGGACCTGGGTTGTCGCAGCTTGACTTGATTATTCCATGTCCTACACTCATAAAGACACTGGCTTGTTCTGATAAGGCCAAGGGATCATTCCGGCTGGTTCTCTCCTCCACCTGCAGCACCTGCCCCCACAGAAGCCTTCCACGTGTCTTGGCCTACGACTCCCATGGCCAGGCATACTGGTTAAGGATGATGGGAATTGCTCCCAGCACATTTGCAGCGCACCAGCTTGTGTGAGGCCACACTGTGCCACCGCCGGGGTCCTTCAGCTTCCAGGGGCAGATGTGGGGAGGGGGTGCAAGGGCTGGGCAGCGGGGGCAGGAAGTCTGTCTTGTGAACAGAAACCGTGCCCTCATCACAGGAGAGATGCCGGGACGTGAGTCATGGCAATGAAGCGATGGTGCCAGTCTGTGGGTTTTGCTCCGAGGTTAAGCACCTAAAGCCGCCATGGACATCCTCCTTTGTGATGGTCCCGCATGAGATGGCTTGGCTGTTTCCGTAGGGTAGGCGGGGGCTCAGAAAGAGGCCCAGTTTTCTTGCCTGGCCCATTTCACCTGGGATTGCCACTGAGGCTTGTAGGACCGACTGGAATTGCCTCCAAGACTGAGTAAAACTGACATTCCTGGGGGGCCGCCACAAGCCGCCTTGGGGCCCCACACTGGGCACAGGCAGAGCATAAGTAAGGACAATCGTAATATTAACAGAAACGCTTGGAAGCCAAGCAGGGAAGGGAAGAGCGTGGTGGTAACCAGTGCTGCTGTTCGGTTTCTGCAAGAGTGCTTTTCCTCCTCTAGTGGCCTACCTCATTGTGTTCCACGTGATCTTCGTGTTCTTCATATGGACGTACTGGAAGTCTGTATTTACTCCTCCGCAGCAGCCAGACAAAAAGGTAAGGACCAGGAAGCCCCCGGTGGGAGAAGCGACCGAAGAGCAGCCAACAGCACACGGGCCGTTGGCTTCGTCGGCCGAGAGCAACGGAGAAGAGGCCGTGGCTGGCTGCGGGAGGCAAGCGGAGTGGTGGGAATCACATGGATCGCGGCCAATGGCTCTTGCGCAGCTTGGAGGGCGCTACCGGGCTGGCTTGCACCTCAGGCCCCAGGATTGCAGGAGAGGGGCATGCTGAGGGCGGGGGAAGGTCCCGGGGCCTTGCTGGTGGTGGCCTGCATGCCCTGCCCTGTCTGCCTCCTTGGTCAGCCATGGTCGTTCCATCATACAGGCACGGGGGCTTGGCGAGGTGCTTCCCCCCCATGTGGGCATAACTGCATCTCTCCCCTCTCAGTTCCACATGTCCTACTCTGACAAGGAGCGCTACGAGAACGAAGAGCGGCCCGAGGCGCAGCGGCAAATCCTGGCCGAGATGGCGCAGAAGCTGCCGGTGTACACGAGGACGGGGAACGGAGGTCAGCGGCCGGGGGGTGGAGAGATTTCCGTCCATCATGCTAGAGCTCAGTGGGGTCATTCCATGGAGCCGATAGCCGGACAGGTCAAAGGAAGGACTTCTTCACACGGTGCATAGTAAAACGATGGCATTCCCTGCCACCGGAAGTTTGTGTGGATTTAAAGAAGGAATTGGACCAATTCCTGGAGGAGGAGGCGGCACAAGAGCTACTCTTCCTGATGGCTTTGTGACCCCTCTGGTACCAGAGGCAGCTTGCCAGTGTATACCTGTCCCTGGGGAGCTTGGGCAGGCGGGAACTTTGCACCCATCCTGCTTGAGGGATCCCGTGGGCGACTGATGTGCCAGAACGTTGCACTGAATAGACCTTTGGCCTGTTCCAGCAGGGCTGTCCTGGGATTCTTGTCCTCACGGCAGGCCAGTATGACTGGGCCCCTACTTAGCATGTGCAGCAGGTGGAGGTGAAGCTAAGAAAACAGGTGCTTGCTTAATGCCGCCTGGTAAATAAATGGAACTCAAGTGCACAATGTTGTTCTTAATAGCCTGTCTTCGTTCCAGCCATCCGATTCTGTGATAGGTGCCAACTCATCAAACCGGACCGGTGCCATCATTGTTCAGTTTGTGCTATGTAAGTGTACTGGAGAAGTCTGCGTCTACAACTCGTGCAGGGTGGAGGCTGGGCTGGGCTAGGACCTTCCTCTTGGACATGCCAGGCTTCCCCCGCAGGGAGACGGTTACGTGGGGAAACATTTAAAAATATGGCACTGCCATTCCACTACTTGAAGTGAGTCCTTGTCCAGTCTCGCATCCCAAAAGAGAAAAAGGGCCTGATGCTTTGAACAGCGCCAACTAAAAGTGATGCATAAGCATTTCTCTTCTTGCGAGGATTCCCCTTGCTGTATCTTGACCCTTTTCTTCTTTTGCAGGTGCGTGCTAAAAATGGACCATCACTGCCCGTGGTAAGTAGCGTCAAGTGGCTGCTTTGGCTTCTGGGAAAAGGAGCCTCGTCAGGTGGCCCACGTCCTGGGCAGTGTTTCCCTGTGATGTTCACAGGATCCATGGAGGGCGGGTTAGCATGAGTGTTCCTAGTCACTCACTGCCCTCGGCTAATACATGAGTTGAGTGGAGTCCTCTCCGCGTGAGGCGGATTTCCCAGTGATTTGGATAGAAGCCATTCAATGTGAAAACCACTGCTTGGTGATGCTGATCCTCGCTGTGCCCCAAAACGAAAGGTTTCCCGGGGTGAGCAGCTGTGGAGCGCCAGGATCCTGTTGGCGTGCACCACAGACTCAGCCCTCCTGATGGAACACTCCCAATTTGAGCTTTGATCTGAAGGTCGTGCAGAAGTGAGGGGGGTTGTCCCCAAGACGCAGGGCAAGCACGCTTTTGATGCGTGTGTTTCCTGCCTGGGACTGGACAGCAAAGAGACCGGGCTGCTTGGGATCATGGCCAAGTTCTCGGGGACTGTCCAGGGGGCGGATGGCAGGTGCATGATGCCCCATGCAGGCAATCGGACGGCTCTCTGTGGTTTTTGCTTTCTCCTTGGCTCCGTCACACTGAATCCATTTTTGTTTTCAATCCCTTCTTCTCCAGGGTGAACAACTGCATTGGATTTTCTAACTACAAATTCTTCCTACTGTTTTTAGCATACTCTCTGTTGTACTGCATGTATATTGCGGCAACAGTCCTCAAGTATTTCATCAAGTATTGGACAGTAAGTTTTGGAATCTGGCTACTTTTTAGGCATTCCTGACCATCTGCTCTGGCTTGGGACGTTCCGACTGGGTTCGGTCAACACAGTGACACATGCCCAGGGGTTACATGTGGCTTGTCCTTGAACTGTGGCATTGCTGTAGAAACATGGGCTATTGTGCTGTCTGCAGTAATCCAGGATGATTTAAAAATTTCGAAGGGGCTTCCAAGGTAACTATGGTGGACCTGCCACAGTGCAGTCCGAAGGGGCTCTCTAAACAGGGGTGAGCAGAGCCCCCCTCTGCAGCAGGGCCTACCTGGCTTCTCCCCCCCCCCCACACCCCATCACAGCCCCATGAGCCCCGCCAGATACCACTATGGAGGGTCAAGGGAACCCCGGGACTGTTAGGACGAAGGACCAGCAGAATTTGGCAGGTTTGCCTTGTGCAAGGAGTGCCTTTCTGTGCCTGCGAGGCTTCTCTGGACCCATGAAAAGGAGAACACAAGGGGAGGTTTCCGCACCGATTGCGGTTCGGCGCGGCTTGGGGCAGCATTGTGGACTCCTTGGAGTGGGGGTCCTCTCACTGGGTTTCTGCAGCCCTGAGCTCCTTTCATTCAGAAAGGGACGTGTCTTCAGTCCGGCTGTGTGAACGTCACAACCTTCCCTGAGTGCCTGATGAGAAGCAGTGAGAAAGAAGACACTGACTCTGTAATCGTGCTGAGTTTTCCTTCTGCTCTGGCTCTTCTCCACAGGGGGAACTGAGCAGTGGACGCTCCAAGATCCACATCTTCTTCCTTCTGTTTGTGGCAATCATGTTTTTCGTGAGCCTCATGTTTCTCTTTGGCTACCATTGCTTGCTCGTCAGTCAAAACAGGTCTACACTGGGTAAGATCCTGCACACGGCTTTTTTCGGGATGGCTGGTGGGGAGAAGAATGCTTGAATTAATTATAAAATTAGGAATACACCTTGCTTTCGAGCCAGCTGGGATCCTGTGCTCCTGGCTGGGATCCTCTCAGCCCTGAGATTGTTTTCGGAGCGTGCCTCCTCCTCTTTTAATCTTGCATGCTAACTCTGCCCATGTGCCTGGGGATTGGAGTGGCAGGCCAGGTGCTCCGATCGGCAGTGCTGCAGTTCCCCAGAGGGTCTTGGCTTTAGCCGCAGCCTGTTCCCAACCTGATGCCGTCCGGGTGTGTTACATTGCAACCTCCAGCATGGCTGTTGCTGCCAAAGACATCTAGAGGGCACCAGGTTGGGGAAGGCTGCTCTGGTTAGTGTCACTGCGACCTGCTCATTTAGATATAAGGCTGGATTAATTCCTGGGGTTCCTGGCAAGGCCTCTCTTAGGCGTGTCTCACGAGCTGTGCTTCTGTGCTACGTGGGGCATTGGGGCAGGAGACAAAACGTGCCGAATTGGCTTTTGCGCACCGGGGAAAGCGCCGCCTGGCATTGCGTGGTCCCAGCTTACTTCTGACTGCCCAGGTCAGGAGAGCAGGAAGGAGACTGCAACTCCCCCATTGTCTTTGCTGTGCAGAGGCTTTCTCGGCCCCAGTGTTCCTGAACGGCCCGGATAAGAACGGATTCAACCTGGGCTTCGTCCAAAATCTTCAACAAGTGTTTGGAGAGGAAAAGAGGCTCTGGCTGTTCCCTGTGGTGTCCAGGTAAGCGGAGAGAAAGCTGCTCCCAGGGCCGGAGGGAGAACCAGGCCTGCGGGAAGAAAGCCGGATCTGTTCTGTTCAGCAGCACCCGCAGGACTGGGTGTCCTGCCCTGTGCGGCCACAGAGGGCTGGCCAAGCAGCCCAGGGGCTGGCTCTCCCCGCTTTTCAATCTGGTGGGCTGAACAGGGCCTGCATCCCTCACCGCCGTGCCGCCCTGTCTCCACAGCAAGGGGGACGGACACTCCTTCCCAAGGAGGCGGCTGAACGAAGCCCAGAATCCGCTGCTCGCGAACGAGGAGCAATGGGAGGACGACCGGCTGGAGGACGACAACCCCGGTGAGGATGCCTGGACCTTTCCTGGCCCGCCGAGTCGAGGATGGTGGCCGCCACAGGGGGCCACACACGGCTCTTGTGGACCCTTAAAAACCAGCCTGGTTATGGCAGGGCTTCACTGGCCCGGTGGGGATTCTCAAAGAGACAAGGGTTTCCGAAGAATGGGCAAGCCTGTAGGCAAGCCTCACAAATTTTCTGTTTGTGGTCTAGATCGCCTGCAAGTTTCTTCCCTTTCTGTGGAAATGGAGACGTAGCATCCCTGAAAGGCTGACAGCACAGAGCTCGTTCTTCTCGGGTAAGCATTTTATCCTCAGGGTAAAGGAAAATCTTGGCGGCAACTTTGGACCAGGCTTTGTTTCCGGAGTGTGAACGACACCTGGACCTCTTGGGAGGCATACTGAGTTCTCAGAGCCCTGGGCCGCCTCATGGACAGACCACCGTAGAGGGGTTTTATTTTCTGGGAAGGGCATCTTATACTTCATGCCAGAGCTGGGGAGGGCAGACTCCACGCTTGCAACATTTGCTGGAGGCCCAGGAGCTGCCAGCTGAAGGCTAGTGCAAATTCCACATGCTTAGAATTAAATCCTGAGCTCCGAAATTCATTGCATGTGCCACACCTGAATGGACGTCACAGCCGTTGTGCTGCTGGTGGGTTAAATAGAAGCTGGGGAAAGGCGGATTTCAGGTGTTAACAGCAGAGATTGGAAGGTAAATTCCTCTCCCCCAGCACAGTCGCCCTGATCTGAAGCAAAGCCTCCATCTTTAAAGTCGAAGCATCAGGAAATGTATTATTTTATTATTTTATTTAAGACAGTTGTATGCCATCCTTTGCAACAGCCTCAGTGGGGCAGCTCCATGTGTTTCCGCCCTGATCGCAGAAACACAAGCGCAGGCTAGGGAAGCCGAAACGCTTAGGCATGGCGTTGCTTGTGAATGTTGTTGAGAACATGTGGAGATATGCTCCCATTTTAATTAAGAGATGTGTCTTTGTTATTGCTGTTTGCTTGCTGGATGGGGGGAATACAAGGACTAATTTAAGCACAACCACATGTGTCAGTGATGTGTCTGTGGCACACTGCAGCGGGAGTCCTTTTTCGGATGCCCCACCAATTGGGACTCACTCGCCTGTTTTGCTTGCTGCTTCTCTAAATTGCTGGTTGGGGGACCAGCGGCACCAGCGGCAGCCACACAATCTAAGAGCAGAGCAAGCCAAAAACAGTAACACTGCTCTTCCTTGCCGTCCCCCAACTTAATAGGATATTGCACTGGCTTTCTTCACTCTTGTGAGTGGCAATGAGAAAATGCAATCGTATCACCTTTGCTCACAAGGAGGGAGTGGAAAGGAGATACAGACCCAGTCTGAAAAGAATGACAACCCAGGATTTGTAAACCCTGGGTTGTCATGGACGAGTGAGTGCCAGTTTGCGTCGCTCTATCACACCTGCCGGGAGCTGGAGCGGCTGCACGCTGGTTCACCATGCCGCGCAAGCTAGGAATCGTGCCTCATCTCTCCCCCAGTAGGTTCCAGCTCTGGCTTGTTGAGGGGGAGACAAGCCAGCATTCCAGATTTGTACATTGCGGCAAATTACCCCGGGTTGTTCAGCCGCCCTCTCTTCACTCAGGTGGTTCAGTGGTTCACAACAACCTGGACCATGGACGGCTGTTTCTGACAGCAGCGAGATGCTCCGTACATTTTCCAGCCCTGCCCTAAGAGTGAGGCGAGACGCATGCTGCTCTCCTTCCATAATCCCCTCTTCAGCTCAGGGTTTAGCTCTACAGCACCAGCGGGAGATTTCCCAGCAGCACAAGGAGCAGCCCCAGAGAAGCATCTTGCATCAGGACCGCAGCAGAGGAAGACGCGATTAAGAGCCTGCTGCAGTTCTCATAATTGCCACCCCTCCCCGAGCATTACCTCCATTTTTTCAAGAATGTGCCAGTTCATGCAGGGAACTGCAACATCATGTCTAGTTCGGTTGTTAGAGGAAAATAAATGGCTTCATCTAGACTCACTCACATGGCATGCTCTCCCCCCGACCTTCTTGAATTTCAGCTTCCTTCTCTCTCGTTTGCTTCCTTCAGCGACGGACACTTGCGGAGAATAAAAGGAAAAGGGGCACGAGGACTTTCCAGACCAGGAAAGCACCACTGCCTGATGCAAGCCGAGCTCTTTGAAATGGTTCTTCGGGATGCTTGCCTTGCTGGTGCTTCTGAGGGTTCCCACACACCACTGATGGCCAGCAGGGCAATACTGGAGCAACGAAGCTCACTCAGACCCTTCCCCTTTTATATGTGCTGTTCAGAATAAGTGAAAACTGTCGGTGCAGATCCATTTCCAAACGTCTTAATGGCAATTACCTAACAGCCTGGACTTCACGTTATGTCTGATCCCGCCAGCTAGAACGACTGGTCCTCTAATAAGGAGCAGACAGATGGTTCACTGGGCTACTTAGACAAGTGCTTTTCAGCAGGAATCCTGGTTGCAAAATCAACTAATCTCGTTAGACATCTAGGTGAATATGCACCGCATACGAAGCCTGTATATAATTCCCCCATTGCTATTCTCACTCCCTTAATCCATAACTTTGATTCTGCTGCGAACTCTCATCCCTTCGGGTCTGAAAAGACAGCCTCTTTGATGCAGTGCAAAGACTTTACACGGAGCTTGAAAGCACAACCCTTGTTGCAAAAGCCGACAATCCCAGAGACCTTTGTCGACTGAAATCCATTAGTACAGACTCAAAATCGTTCACAACAACAGCCCAATACTTGCCAAGGTAGCCACCCTGGCTGAATGCTCCTGCATACAAAAGCTTCCCTTCACAAAAAGAAGCAGCAGGTCAGGAGGAAAGGTTCTAACATAGCCATCATCCTGACATGCTAGATTTCTGTGTACAGGGCAATGCTTTTGTCTGACGCTTCGCCATGTTAAGTGAGACCTTGGGCTCTCATTTCAGGGGTTGCTCCTTTCACTGGCCCAACATGTTTAGTCTCAAACATGAGGCCGTTGCCTCCAGAAGGGTCCAGACTCAATACTACGTCTCTTCCAAAAGGAAGACAGACAAAGTAGAGAAAATGAAGTGGGTTTAAAACTCACCCGAAGGATCTGTGTAGTTTGTTTCAATGGGACTCTTTAGTTTTCACTTTCCCTGGATTATCTGTGGGATGTTAATTGCTACAAGTAAGTGTTATCATTCCAGATATGTCTGTTCAGAAACGAGTTCCATGTATCATCTCTGTGATGCATACTTGATGGACATTCGTATGGCCTTCATACATTACATTTATATTCTTCTCCAAACAGGAATGCCAACTGTGGTGTTAAAATTTGTGATTTGCTTGCTATTGTGACTGAACTCTTTCCCCCTCCTTTTCCTTATGGAGCCAATATGCTTTAATTTTTATTTAAACAGGCCAGGTCAGAAAACCCCGCTTGGACATTGATTCCAAGCCAATGAAACATTAAAAGGTAGTGAAGTGCAATTACTGGGAAATTTTAGAATTGCTCCTTATGTCTGGAAAGGTTCAGCGTGGCGGTTGCAGTTGGGCTGGACATCATGCACAAACAGGAACAAAACATGCCAGGCTGTATTTGCCCAGACCTCAGGAGAGGCTTTTCTGGTGTGTGAACACCTGATGGGTTATCTCAGTCCAGCTCCTGGGACATCAGTTCTGTGCCAACTGGCGTTGGGCTGCCTTCAGGCTTCCCTGAGCTTTTCTGCTTTTTACTGGAACCTCAAGATCCACCAAGAACTAGAAGTGGGTATGAAAAGCATCCACTCGAAGGGAAAAAATCCATGTCAGTTTTGCTTCTTGAACCTTGTGGAGCATACTGATCCTCTAACGTGCCTCTTTCGCATGCTCCCAGAAGACGGGCTGTGCCGGAGGGGCACTCCTGGTCCATGGCGGGCAGACCGCATGAGCGCCCATGGCCCGCTTTAGCCAGCATGGTAGCTGCCGCCAGATGGGGTATAGCAGCCCCTTCCAGATCTTCGGAATTTTCATGGAAATATAAAGCACTACTTGTGTTTCTCTAAATAGAACATATAGGAATCTAATCGCAATGCCAAACTCCCTGGATTCCTTAGCCTTCTAATCCTGATTCATTTCTAAAATTTTCCCTGTGCTGCAAAATGTGAGGCTGCATCTCTCCATGGGTGGCATAAGCTGTGCTCTCCACCACCTCTGCCTTCTGTTGCGTATGAAATTGCGCCTCATATGGACCCAGAGAGCTGCCACCCTGTTCCTGTTTTTCGGGCAGGGGTTCTGTTGCCCTAGTTCAGCCAAGGTGCGTGGAGGCGGCACGGTGCGGACACAGTGAGAGCAACTGAGGGGTGTCGAATTGCCATCCCCTGGAAAGGGAGCAGATGGGCAGCTCCCATCCGATCAATTCCTCAGAAGTGGAGCAGAAGTGGTCCCTCGTGATCATTACACGGCCATGACACACAGAGTGCGTTGCTCTGGCTGGCAGTGTGAGGCATCCCGTGGATGCCTGTGGTGGTGGTGCACGGTGAACTACTGTTTAACGAACTAGGGCACTGCACATTCACTGGCTAATTAGGGTGGTGCTGGTGGTTCAGTCACAGACGTGCCCGACTCTTCACAACCCCACGGACCGTAACACCCCAGGACCTCTGTCCTCCGCTGTTTCCTGGAGTTCACCCACATTCATGTTCATTGCATCACTGACACTATTTAACCATCTCGTCCTCGGCCGTCCCCTTCTCCTTTTACCTCCCCAGCATCGGCGTCTTTGCCAATGAGCCCTCCCCTCTCCTCATGTGGCCAAAGTATTTGAGCTTCAGCTTCGGTATCTGTCCTTCTAAAGAGCAGTCAGGGTTGACTTCCTTTATGGTTAATTAGGGGACACTGGTTAATTAGGGTAATCCAGAGAGGACGGTAGGTATCTGCAGAGCACAGAATAATAATGTTGGATAGAACACCGGGTTGATCGGTAAATAGCGCTCATTGCATGCCAGAGTGTGTAAGAGTCAATTAGTAAGTTGGTTTATTTATGCAGAATCTATGGGATGGTATCCCTGTTGGATGAGGCATAGACAAAAAGCACATTTTTTCTACTTGGCACAATACCTGGAATATCTGCAATGAAAAAGGTTGTTTCTGCCCACTTTGGGGAGAAGGTGTTGCCGAATTGCACTGGCGCTGCCGGGATTCACAGCAACCAGTTCCCCTGATCCTCGAGTTTCTTCCCATCAGGGCCCCGAAGCCCACCCACCTTTAAGCCAGCGGCACAGGAAGTCACTGCTGGGTTGGACGGCAAATTCTGGGGGCACCGAACATGGTTTGGCTGAGGAGGGCGTTTGCCAAGCCACTGCTGGAACGGGCCAGCAGAAATGGGGTGGCTTTGGAAGGTCACCGTACCTCCTCTTCTCCCCCTTCCCACCACCATTTGCTTTGCAGACACGTCAAGGGTTCGGTCTGTCCAAATTCCGGCACAATGGTTTAAATTAAAGTGTGCAAGCATATTAAGAGGGATAAAGCATTGACTGCCATGGCTAATGGAAGGACGATCTTGCTTGAGCTTCTTGCTGCTCCGTCATCAAATGAAGAGGACTGGACTGAAGTGTCAGGAGCGTGGCGTGGCTTTGCCTTCTCGTGACAAGAGCAGAGTTGGGGCAGAGAACCGAGCATCAGGGAACAGCTAGATTTCCAGTTAATGCAGCTGAGCTGCAGTCTCAGCTCTTCCTCTGATCTGAACAGGCGTCAAAGAAAGGTCTTTAGTGTTCCGTTTTCCTGATTTAAGACTGTGCTTAACATTTCTGATGGAGAATAGCTGATCAAATATTACAGGTAGTTCTTCCTACCCAAACAGCGCTTCCCTTCACGTTTGCATGTACCTCCAGCGGCTGTTCACGAACTGGAGGACCCAGCTTGACTTTTTTCCAGTGAAAATTGTTACCCCAATTAGTGTTTTGTTGCTGTTTTAGTGAACAAATGACCAGCACCACAGCATTGATGTTTCATTTGCAAGAAATTATTTATTAGGAATCTTGGAAGTGGCAGCTTTTTGCACGGTTCCTTTCCCAACTTTTTTCCATGGCATCGCTTTTTCGATAGTCAGTGGGACAAGAGTCAGGTACATTCATTGTGCACAATTAATTATTCCGTTCATTGTCAGGATTGCTTCCATGCTGTAGTTTTATGTACTTCTAGAGTAATCAAGGCCCAATTATTTAATGGATGCTTCAGGAGGTGCAATTTAGCCATTTCATTTTACAGTATTAAGTGTATGAAAGGGCCTGCAATTAAGGATCGTGAAACAGGACTATCTCCCCCCAAGACGAAGCCTTCTCGCAGCGTCTGTACCTATATTCATTAAAGAAAAGGCCACTTTGGGCCTCCTGAATGTCAAACGACTGCATTATCTCAGGTTCGTTCATTTGAAACGTGTATGCTAGTGCTTCTGTTGTAGCCTTAAGCATGGAAGTCTTTTGCAATAAAAATATTTTGTAGAACCAAGCTGAAAGGATGTATTTCAAATATGACTTAAAATCTGTTATAATACATTTGCAAACTGCTTGCATTGTTTCTTGGATTGGATTCAAGCATACCACAAGAGTTCCTACTACTAGTACTTCTGCTTTTCCTTATACGTGTGATGGTAGCTTCCAATTATCTCAAAGTACTTCCTAGTCACACAATATGTTCAAGAGTGATGATTATTAGAATTAAGCAGATGAGGGCCCGATGAGCCATTAAACCATTTGCCTTTGAAGTACTGCATCTGCCCAAGCCAGAAATATGCGGACGGCATGGTTTTGCTGGCGACGGGGTCAGCCTTCCTTATGAAAAAGACCCACTGAGGTTAAACATTAAGAGATAAAGAAAACAAAGACCATTTCATGTCAAGTAGTTCAGCTGGCTTTTCAGTCAACTGGTGTCCATTCAAAACATAACACTCCCCACTGTGCAGGTAAATTTCTTCTAAGTCTGCCATGGTGCAGTTGTAGCTTGTCATTTGCCCGCATCAAATTCCATTACTATTAAGCAGTTACAACTTATGTTCCGGGTACCTGAAGGTTATTGCTAGAGAAATACTCTCACCTTGCATAGGCAGCAGCCCCTACGGAGCACCACCTTTGAAGCCAACAGTAGACTCATGTAAACAGCACAGCAGAAGTAACAAAGGCTATGATCCACACTATTAAAAGAAGCCCGGCTGCAGTATTTTATATGTCAGATGCCCGGAGAGCTTTGAAGCAGCTCCCAAGAGTGGTATGCACAGAAGTTATGTGGATGCAATGACACAGCTGGTGTATTTATAGGAAGGAACGGGACTCACAGCTGCTTTATACAAATTTCTATTTGGGTGCCAAATGCTTAGAGCTGATAAAAGTTCAAGAGTTTTGTTTTGTCTGGGCATGTTTTTTTTCTTTCCTGCAATCTGAGTCTTTCAAAAGAAGAACCTGTCACCATCTGCACAGAGGGCTAGTGAAGTATCAAAATCATTTTAAGAACTGTTGGATTAAGGGAGGCCCATGACATGAGTCAGATGAGCTGCGTGCTTAGAACACAAGAGCTGGAAGGCACAGAGCAAAGTAGAATCACTGCATTATGCTCAGGTGGATATTCTTAGAGCACAGAAATCTCACTCAATCTGGGCACCAGCGCATTACTCAAAGCCTTCCAAAACTTGCCTTCCACATATTCAGAAGCTCCATACTTGCAGGCCAATTTTTCCCACTGCCACCATTTCTACCAGACTCCTCTGGCAGAACGTGAAGTAAAATCTCTTTACCTGTTTCAGGAAGTTCTGTATGAAGGAACACTGAATTCTGTATCCTGCATAAATTGAACGATGTGTCCTGTTTTGCAGAATTTATTCTGCCATTTTTAGTATGCTGATCCTAATTTTCCTGGCTTTGCTAATTGTGGCGAGAACAGCCCAACTTCCAGCCACTTGAAATCCAACTCAATCCTCCTGCTGGCTTTCAAGTTCAGCGGGTAATGATTGCTCCTATGCTGAAAGCTGCAGAAAGACAGACCTCAGAATGCTCGGCATTCCCCAGCCTGCATGGCTGGTTGGGAAACGCTGGAAGTGGCGGGGCCTACACAGAATCGCACCACAGAGCCTTCAAGTGCTGCTGCGGGATCGATTGCAGAGACGGCAATCGGGACTCTCAGGCCTCAATTCCAAATAGCCAGTCAAGAGACCCCCATTCTGCATAAACGCGTCAAGGGAACAATGCAAATATGAGAATACAGCAGATGAAGCTGTTGCTCTCACCAACATCACACTGTTTTGCCACTTTCGGGATGTGCCCTGAAATATCAGAGTGACTTACACACAGCACGCTCTGGATTGAGGGCACAGTTTGGTTGTGTAACTACAGCACAGGTTGAAAATCTACAGCAGCTCTGTGGGTAGGGCCACTCCTCCTGGAGAAACACCAGTCTCTTCTGAAAAACTCCAGTTGGTCATAAGCACTAAGTAATTAGAGGGGCAGGCAATGGTGCCTTCACAGTTACTTTATTTTACAGTTGCAAGCAGCCACTCAAAATTGGCGACAAAGAATAAATAAAAGGAAGTATGAATGCAGCAATTTGGACATACTCATTATTAGTCGTAGCCGGATGTGGTTCCTTGCCCTCAACTCATTGTTAAAATAACACATGAACTTAAGACCAATTATTTCTCCTTATAAATAATAAAAAATGGCCTAGGTCAAGTATTTTCACCTTTGGCAAAAAAAATTAAAAAAAATAAAAGAAAGAGAGAGGGGGAGAGAGAGAGAGAGAGAGGAGAGAGAGAGATGTTAAATATATCCATGGATATCTCCACTTTAAATTATAAAACGTAGAAAAACGGTATAGTCATATCATACAGTACAAAACACAAACTGGTTAAGTACTTCAGTCTGTCCCAAAATACTTCTGTCCAAAATGAGTGGGCGCGACAGGATGAACTTCTGTTGTTAAAATTGTGATATCTGGGAATTCCTGGATTATTGATTTGGCACCTTTAAAAAAGAGACAAGAAAGTGACTGAAGACCGCATCCCTGTAAACTACATTTGCCCTCTGCGTTTGGCCTGCTTTTTTCCTTATTTAGGATCAACCTATCTAATACACGCAGGTTTCATCCGATCCTCTCAATTACATGCGCTGAGCAGCGTCTCTCCCTGCCCATGCTCTTTTCAAATTCTCTCTCTCCTCCACAGCACTTTGCAATGTAAAATACCGATGTGCTGCCAAGATATTCAAGTCATGCTCAGGCACAAAGACCACACCCCTAAACAGCTGCATGTGCAAAAGACCAACAAAGAGTTATAATTTTAAAAATTACAACCCTGGTTGTGCGTTTTGGAGGCAGTTAAAAAAAAAAAAAATCCGAGGAACAAGTGACAATCCTTCCAAAGTGGCATTTCGGCATTCATGGAAGGGCAAGAACGCAAAAGGCGTTTGGGGCCCTTTAGCAGCTCTGTGGCAACCCCGGCGACCCATGGCAAAATCGCTCCTCTGGCTGTGGAGAACATGAGCACCCACAGGGCTCTGAGCAACCCCAAGCCTTTGGTGTTCTGACAGACAATAAGGTATCCCGCGGAAACTGGTCCAGGTCTGCATGGCAGCCTATTGTGGGGAGAGGCATACGGTGGGTTGCCCTGTTGTGTGGACCAGCTCCATGTTTGAAGGCTGCAGCTTACACTATCAATTCGCTCCACAGCAGGAATTCAAGGTAGCCTTTCCTGAACCAGCAGCTGAAAAATTTACCCCACACCTGGGCCTTGATAAGTCGCATGGCAGACTTATAAGGACACCCAGCTCATAACGTTTGCGTTTATCTTTGGGCTATCAGTTTACACTGAATCCTGCAGTTTTGCCTTAACAAACCAATTATTCAACCGTTGCTTATGGCAAAAAATCCCTGGGTTTGATTCAGTGGTTACGCATGCTTAAATCACCAGGACAGGTTAGTTGTGGAAACCTGTCCAGCTGATTTTAGTGGGTCTAAATCATAAGCACACCTAGATCATATCCAAAACTTCTATCCTGAGCAGAGGAAGTTGCAGGCCTTTACTGGACTACAAAGTAGAAGGCAGGTAGTTGCTTCTGAACCAGCGAGCACAGCCTGAAATGGCCATCAGGGGTCACTGCAGAATTACCAGAAACTCAGTGCTTGGCTGAAGTGCTCACCCCTCTCTGGCTTTTCCACCTTTGCCTGTGTTACCAGCTGGAACTGCCATGGACTCAATGTGCACAAGGCCACTGGGAAGGCATTCGTCTCCCAGGCCACGTGCAGTAAGCCAGGTGGGGAAGAGAAGTGCTTGAAGGATCCAAACCAGCTCAGCCTGCTTTGTCTGACCCTCAGTTCACCCTGTTGCTTTAACTTACCATGGGGCGTGGAGAACAGACTCAGCAGGATTATGACGTTTGGCTGGACTCCATGTTCTATAAGAACCTTGACAGCCTCAATCACAGTGTTGCCAGTGCCTGAGATGGGAAAAGAAGAAGAAAAGAGGGAACGAAGTACATTTCTCGTACTTGTCTTCTCAGACCATTTATGTCACGACCCACATCATCCTGCCGAGCAGCTACTGGGCCAGATGGACCTCAAGGGTTGATTCAGATTTTCTGCGAAAGAGCATCCACTGTACTGCAGCCCAGACCCCATCAGAGGTTCCCCCCCGGCTAATACCAGACTGTAAGTACGAGGGAAGTCAGAATGAGCGGCCGCCACGACTCACTTCTTGATCCTACACAGCTTGCTGGTATAATGATCCCGGTAATTCCCAAGGAGTGTGTTTAGGATTAGGGCTTCACTCCACAGAAGCTTCACCAGCTTGCAATGCAGGTTCGGATCGTAATAAAATGTGAGTTATATTTTTTTTACATGGACTAACAAAGCTCAGAACTCAGACAGAACAACTGGACCGTTTAAGCGTTGGTGAAACGCTTCTCTCACTTTTCGGATGTGCTCCAGCTCTTCTAGCTACTCTCAACACTCGCTTGTTTGCACGCCAGTGAGTCAAATGACATTTATTTGACATCATTAGACATACAAGCAGGTGCCACTGTTGGCAAGCGCTCTGCCAACCAGCGCACGTCTTGGCAGAACTTGTCCCATGGTGAGCCGAAGCCAAGGATGACTCTCCTTTCCGAGGGAGCGCTCCGCCATCGAACAGCTTAGAATTAAAAACGGAAGCCAGAAGGCACTCACTTAGTATCGGGTACATGAGGAGGACTTTCCTCCGGTAGATATCGGGTGGGAACTTTGCATAATATACTTTGGCTCTCTGGGTCTCCTCGTCACTCTGGATCAGGATCTTCCCTATGCGAATCGATCGGCAGCAGTCACGCAGGCCCTGCTCCATGGCCTCTCCTCCATGGGGGGAGAAAAACAGGAAAGCGTCAGGCATCGAGCGGGGGAGCCTGTTCTGTGGCAGCCCGTCCAAACCAAGGGGTGCACCTCAGCTGGGTAAGACACGTGTTGTGGGTCCATTTCCAGGAGAACGAGGACAAAACCTCCACTTACATGATTCTCACACGGTCAGTTTCTTAATCACAATTGCTTAACCACAACTGAACAGCTTATACAGCCAGCATCGATTTCCTGCCTCTGCTTCTAATCTGAGTCCCACCCCTGCGAGAAACAGTCATCTATTCTATTAATACAGGAACGGGGAAAAGCGCACACACTTTCAGTGACCTACCACTTCTCATTATGCTGACGCCACAGTTCCCTTTTTCAAATTTCACCCCTTCGTACTTGTACCCTGTTGAAAAGTCACAGAGAATTCCAGAGTTAACACATCTTCCTTTCACTCAAATTTACAACCCCGTATTATGATGGAAAAGGAAATATGTGAGCTACTTCGGGTACCATCATGCACGCTTCCAGCATTCCTCAGGAATTTTTTCTGCGTAAATGCGCACAGGACGGCACTATAAAAGTTGCAGGCACACCTTATGCAGTGCAGAGATATGCTCACACAGCCACACCTGAGGAGCGAGAAGCTTTCTAAGAAAGTGCCTTCATCATGGTTCCCGGAAGGAAAAGGGCACCGTTATGGTGGCAGCTCCTCTTCCAGTGGCGAGGCATAGAATTTTAGCACAAGTGGATCTTCACTGCAGAATTAACACAAAAGTAGACTATGAAACTGATGCTGTGAACTCCGCAATAGTTACCAAAAAGGTTAAACGAGTTTATCCGCTTCACCATTGACTGGTGGGCAGAGGTTAAGGTGCTGTTCAAAAAGGGCATTCTGGGGCTAATATAAGGCAAATTCGAGTAAGTGACCGGATTGAAGGGTTTAGGGCAGCTTATTGTCTCAGCAAATGTAACGTGCTAACATTTTTCCAACAAACATTGATCTAGGGAGGTAGATTTTAAAAAGAAACCTTGGGGAGTGGGGCAAAAAAATAAAAAACCTATCAGCTTATGGCATGGGCGGTGGTGGTGGGGGGGTGTCTCTCTTTGTCTCATCAACACTTGGTGAAATACAGGTCTTGCTAGGGCCAGATGCATGCCTCAACAGGACACTGGCTGCAGACAAGGAGTCATCCAAATGACTGGGGCCTTCAACTGCCAGGAGTACCGATCTGTCCTGCCGTTTAAAAAAAAATCCAACAGCATCCACTCTTCACTGATTCCTCTTCTCTATTTCACAGGACAGAGTTGCTTGGTATCTACCACTCAGAAGACAATGAAGCACAGAAATGCCTCTCCTGGAGTTTTCGCAGTCGATACACAGTGTGCCTGCTGACAAATCTGATGCAGGCTGGAGTTTCCTAGACTCTATATGGCACTTTAGCGGGTTCAGAGCACTCCACTAGCATTCTTCCAATAACCTGTGACCCACCAAGCCAAACAATTCAGTTTTATTGCCAGGCAGGGAGTACAGGAAAAGGCAGACTGTCAAGCCCCCAGCAGGAATCTGGCACAGGTGCGAGTGACACGACGGGCCATAAACCTGGCCTACACGAAGTCATCTCTAGCAGGAGTTTGCTTTTCTTTGCAAAAGCCCACCATGCTGTTAAGATTTTCTCTGATTCAGTAGAATCTACCAGTCACCTGTTGGAGTGGTTACTGTGCATTCTGTGTATGGGAGCTGATTCAACCCCTCTTCAACCACCAGTCTAATCTGTAAGAGAGGAAGAATTAAAATCAGCGCAAGGAGACCAGCGGAGGCAACACCACAGTCAAGCCTATATATACCCGCACGGCTTTCTGCCTCCCAAAATGACTTGAAAGCCCACTTTGGAAAAGAAGCTTTACTTCCGACAGCTGGCCCAAGAAACGAACTACTCCTATAATGTCATAGTTCACCAGGTTGCATGTGGCTGAGCTGGAAGACACAGGGAACCAAGTGTGAGGGCATCCACAGGATGAAGGTCAGCATCGGAAACCAAATCCTTCCCTCGCCAATTGCCCACCCCAGAAAATCACCTACTTCACCCAACAATTAGACTTTGCAAAGCTTTCACCAGCACTGACGGAACCTTTTAAAAGGACTAATTGCTGCGTGGAGCCAAGGAAGAGGTGCCATAAGCAATACCGAACCACAGGTTCTGCACCCCAGTAGCCAGGTAATGAGGCATTTTCATAATTATATTTTCCCTCGACTCATAATAGGAATGTATAATTTGCCAATTATGAATTATCACATGGATGCCAGTTCTGCCAAATGAACGGTATTTCCCAGGACGGGGGTTTCCAAATATCCTGCAAGTTCAAAGAACTCCAAATTCACTCATGCTTAGTACAGGAAATGTGTAAAAACATCTGCTTACCAAGCGATCAGCAGAAAACACAAAGTCACCTCTACTCGCTGTTCTGGAGAAAAAGAACAAAATATAAAGTTAGTATAAGAATCCAGCTTAAATGTCAGCCATCAGTAGATAAGAAAGCACTTAAATAAAGGGAGCTAGACAAATTCACATATATAGCCAGTCTCAATTCTTGGCCTCACCTCTTTGGAGTGCTGTCACCATGGCCTTCAAATTATTATTCAGTAGATCAGGGATTGTACTTCCCAAGAAGAGTTACAATCACAATGGCTTTCAATAGTATGGCCCAGAACCTAAGCTTTAACTCCATATAGGAGTTTAAGTCCCACATTATTTTCATTCCCATAGGCTTACCCAGGCAGCCAATCTGAATTTAGAAAGTGAAGTGGCCGTTCATGAAGGAACTGCCTGGCTATATGATCAACACAAGAGAAACACACAGGGGTCCAACATGGTCACAGACTTACTCTCCTCAGAATTAACTGGCAGTATTTAAGACAGCTGCCGAGAGGAACGTGCATGCAACGTCAAGATTCCTTAGAGAGGCAGTCCTCTATTTAGGGGGTCTGCATTATTAAATGATGCACCCAATCGCAAGGCAGTGAAGCATAAGCTTCTTGCTGCCAAAAAAGCCCACGGGACAAAAACCAGCTTCAAGAGTGGCTGGATTCAACTTTGTTGTTAAGGGACTGACTTTGTTATGAAGCCAATACTAAGGAGTTTGCAGTGGTGAGGAAAGGATGCTCAGACACACAGGGTTTGTCCACAAATACATATAATTTGCATATTACATTGAAGATCAAATTGATGGAATACTAAAATGTAGAATATCCAGCCTCTCTAATCACAAGTAGCAGCAAGTTCAAAAAATATTCTTTAGTTTTTATCCTGCATTTCTTCCAAAAAAGATGCTCAAAGCACCTGGCAGTAAATTTCAGATTAGCTGAATAATATGCTTTTATTATGTGTTTTTGCCTGTTTTAAACTCTTTAATATTTTTCCTGATATTATGATATTTTTATTGTATTCTTATCATCTGGTTTTATGGTCTGTGCAAACCACCCAGAGAACTTTGGAAGTGGGTTGATAGAGAAATGAAATAAATAAATAATTATAAAATAAGGTGGCCCATTTTTTAAAAAAATCCAAACACATAAAAATCAAATGTATAAAATACCAATCAAATAACAGGATCAACAAGATAAGAGTAGCATCTATTTTATGTACTTTGTATTCCATCTTCATCCCCAAGAAGGTGTATCAGTAAAATCCAGATTAACAGAATTTTCATTAAATCATAGAACAACACTTTCCCACAACTGAGATCTAGTAGGTTGTGTGGATGCATGAGCAACTGGCCAGCTGGCTTTCCCTGAATATTCTGTTTGTGCAGGGACTCCACTGAATCCTGCCAGGAGACGAGTGGAACCAAAAGGCGGTGTCTCTATTTGAAACAGGAGCAGGGAAAGAGCAGAAGTAGCTAAAAACACTTTGCAGCCACGCACCCAGCGCCACCAGTCAAGTTCGCCTCCTGTTAGCTGAGGATTTTGTTAGAAATCCTCAGAAAATGGAAAGAATAGAAATACCCTGCTCCAAGCTGCTTCTATGGAAACCAGCGCTCAAGCCTAACTGCCTCCAAAGCATTTTCCCCACTGTGAACTGCAGTACTGTCAGTTTAGCCTTGAAGTCAGGCAATGTAATCTCTGTCGTAGAAGTAAATGTTTCATGAGATGAAGGTAAATCCTACTCCAATCAACTCATCGCACGGTTGTAAACAAGCAGCATTTGCAAACACTCAGTACCTAAAGCTGGGACAGGATTCATATAACCAAATGAGGAACTAGTCCTGTTTTCCTACGGCCCAAACCTGGACCCCTTTGGGCAGGCCACGCTGGCTACCAAGGGCTTCTCCGAGGGGCTGCTACGCCTGTGATACATCTCTGTGCCATCTAGACCTGGGCAACCAATCGATCCCAACATTCATTCATTCATTCATTGTATTGATATCCCATTTTCCCCCTTTCAAGGAACTCTGTGTGGCTTACCTAACTCTCCTCCTACTCCCAATCTTTTTCTCACAGCAGCAACCCACCAGGTGTCGCAGGAGGACGTGCTTACGCAGGGGCCGCAAACCCTCCTCGCCACTGGCACCACGCGTGCCCCAGCCATCGCCAGCACCAGCTACTCCAGCGACACTCCCTGGCATTTTGGCCAGCTGGCCACTGGCCGGGCCACCTGGCTCCACTCCAGACCCCCTGCAGTCGCTGCTGCCGCTTCCTTCCCACTGCCCCACCACCGCAATCCTTGCCAATGGCAGCCCCTCCACAGCTCTCAAGAGCCACACTGGATTATGAAAGGGGGACCCGCAAAACTGAAAGGGGACGGCCAGCAGGGCAGGGAGAGCCGTGGCAGCTTCAGCTGTCAAGTTTTTTAGGATACTGGCAGGAGAGCCCCCGGGGGAAGGAGTGGGAGGGAAGATGCATGGTCAGCCTGTAGTTTATTTGCAGGTGGGCTTCCCGGACACCTGCGAAAGAGTCCAGGAAAGGATTCAAAATCTGCCACCTCTGACCTGCTGCTGAGGTCCAGCACTGAGGCAAAGGGAAGTACTGTACACGCAGGAAAACAGCAGTAGCAATGCCTCTCTGATGAAGAGCCCCAAGGGATAAGCAACCTAAGTGGCTGCTTAGGTCACACTACATCTAAATGCAGGGAGTACATCTATACATGCATAACTGGTTGCTATAAACTCCATTTATACAATTACACCACCCACGGTCTGTTCATCCCGGGCCATTTGTGAGAACACTGGGGCAGGTGACCTTGCCAGTTCCCACCTACAGGCTGACACTTTCAGCTGTGACATGCGAACCTGGAAACAACATAAAGATAATGCATGGTTTTTGGTGGGTTAACTCTGGATTGTTTATCCCCTAAGCGAGCAAGAGTTCCTGGGTTTGCAGGTCGTAAAACAACCCAGAAACGAGGCATTTTGAGGTCACTAACTGGAAGCGGCAAGAGGGAGGGAGGCAGCACACGGAATCTCTGCTGGGCCAATGTTTCCTTGGGAATGTGAGACTGAAGTGATGCGACGCCTTTCCTTAGTACTTAGCTGCATCAATAGGAATGTATGCTTCGGTTTGGTGAAATCATGTGCCCTCGTTTTCAAGGAAGCTGTTTTGCTAAATTTAAACTGCAATACGCCAGACTTGCTGCCTCCCACGCCCCCTGTCAATCCATTACACGGGAATTTGCCGTGCTGTCTTTACAGGAAGTCTGGAGTTCTGTGGAAACTTCTCAAGGATTATCCAAAGAGACCTGAACTAAATATGATACAGTTCTTACTTTTCTGTTAACTTTTTTAAAATAAGCACAGATTCTTTATTTCTCTGCACACACTCTACAGAGCTAGCAGCAGATTTAGGGAGGTAACTTAGATTAAACAAGAAATGCAGCACAGGGAAATTTCCCCTGCTTGTATTTAAACAGGCACAGAGCCTTCAAATGTGAGACCACACACACACACACACACACACACACACACACAGACTGAATCACAGATCTCCTGCACAGACACCTATGAATTCCAGATATTACCACAGGAGAAAGCTTTGCATCACTTCAACCTGAGCACTTTTCAGCAGAGTTTTCTACATGTTCAGCTGCTGACCACTGAATGCACAGCAGGAACAGAAGGAAATCAAGTGGTGAGGTTTATTTACTTGTGTTTGGGTTATTTTACCTGCGTTCCAGTTCCCCTTGCCATAACTATACTTATGGGCATGTATCCTAACAAATTTTGTTAAGTGTAAGTTATTTATTTCAGTGCTATACCACTCAACAACCTAAACACTCAGGGTGATTCACTAAACAAAACTTTAAATTGATACAATATAAGCAAACAATGTAATAAAAGCTAGTGTGAAATGTTTGGGAAAATAAACAGCAGGCACCGGACACTGAAAAGTCTCTCTGGGAAAGGGATTCTACAAGTGAAATGTCTCCCTGTTCTTCACAGCTACCTGTCCTATTTCATTTGGTGGGGGCACCCAGAGATGCCTCTCTGCAGGTGATCTTAGTAGGTCTGGTATTCCTGGGGGAGACAGTCCTTCAGGTAAGCTGCCCCCAAGCCTTTTAGGAATGGAAGCAAATGAAGACCACAACACACTGACCTAAAAGGGTTGTATCTCGCTGTCCTTATTAATGGGATGCTGGACTATTTTGGACCCGATAAGGTCTCCAGACCATTTTCTAAGGCACCCCATGCACAACACATTGGAGTGATCTGACTCAAGGACATGAATAATGGTAGCAACAATTACGGAACTGCAGGCAAGGCAAATCACTGGGTGGTGAAAGGGAAGAGGCAGGAAAAAGTGCCAAGGGAAGTCCAGCCGTGCGTGAAGTTCACCCCCGTCCAAAGTCTAAGAGCAACTCCTCTTCCAGCTCTTCTTGCTGCCCTTCTATTTGTGAAGTACCCCCCACCCCAAGAAGACACAGGCAGGCAAGAAACCCCCATCTCGTCTGGATCAGGTCTCAGCTTCTTCACTTTTGTCTGGTCTGTTACCCCACCCAGGTGCTGATTCAAGCACCCATTACCAAACAGGCAAATTTGCAATGGCCACTGAAGCTGCAACTTCCAGCTTTAGTGAATTTGATACGCTAATTAAATACTGTATACAGAGATTCTTGTTCCCCCTGAACTGAGTGGTGGGATATTAATAGAAGGATGAACAGTTCCCCCAATTCATTTCCCTGGGTAAATAAAAAATTCTTAATATCACCTGAAGAACCCAATATCACCCAACAGACATTATTTCTATCTTTCCTTACTTATATAAATTCACACTGATGACTTAAATACCAGAAAAGACTAGATTGTTGTCTAAGTCAGTCTATTGTCTCGACTCCACCCAAGTAATCATGGTGCTTTCAACTCCAGGCAGCATGTAAATAGTGCTTCTCACTGCACGCTTCATGCATCTATCTAGAGTCAGGAACTGATTCCAAAGTAGTCATTGCGACTTCACAGGTACAATTCGGTGAGCCTCCATTCCAGCTAGAGGCCATTCCAGTTTAGTGATACCTGTAAGTTCACACTGATTTTATTTAGAACCAATTCTCTCTCTCTCTCTCTCTCTCACACACACACACACACACAATCAGGCCAATTACTTCAAGCACATTCTCTGCAAACAAAAGTCATACTCTCCTAACACACAACCGTTTGATTCTATATCTGGCAACAAATAATTAGAGGCGGAAGAAAGGACTGCGACAATGGGAAGGGGGAGGAACGGAAGCAGAGAGCGGAGGCAGTTCCACTCATCTGGTGGCATCCTTTCCATCAAGCAAGGAGCAGGGAACACGGCTATTGCATCGCCTCTGCTTGCAGCCCGGTTGTACGTGGCTCTCCTCAGCTACCGCCTGACTGCAGCTGTTCCCTCAGGCTGCACGCACTCTTTCCATCCCAGCCGGCCATCGGAACTGCTACTTGCACTCGCTTTTTACCTTTTCTCTGCCTATTTCTCTTTTCCCTTGTTACTGATATTTGTAAGCTGCTGAAAGTTGGAGGGTTATGGCTTGAGAATGGGGTACAAATGCTTGGAACTATTAAAAAAGTGTGGTTTGACACACATGAAGGGCAGGAAAAATCCATTCAGTCAGAGACATCAGTGTATTAACACTGAAATAAGCCAGTGAATCGTTGCTATGACTCACCAGGCCCACGGGCAGAGCATTTCGCAGTCTGCCGTGGACGTAAGGGATGTACAGCCGACTAAATGCTACCTTTTCCTCAACACCAGTATGATCAAAGATATCCTCATTTGACTAACTGTGAAGAATTATGCGATTTCCACCGGGAGCCATCATTCATTTTCAGAATATTTTACTCAAGGCACAAGATATTTTTGTTCTAGGCAACAGTTTAAATCGTCATTCCAGAAGTTCAAGTATAAAAAATCTTAGTACACACCTTGCATCCGCACAGCCTGCAAATATGCCCCTCTCCACAACACAGGCTTTGACAAGCCACATCAGTGACTCTGTTCCGGCTTACAATACAAACAGGAACTGCTGAAATGGAACTCACTTTCCAATTAAGCTAACTCTCAAACATATAAGCCCTCCCAAGAAATCCCAAGAGGCCAGCCTGATCCTAATGATATCTAGGACACTTGGTGAAAATATACACGTGAGATGCACAATCTTCCCCCATCTGCTATTGAGGAAGAGAAAAATTAGACTATAGGACACAACTGCAACAGAGACAGAAGAGTAGAAGTGTCTTGAAACATTCCGCCTTTGAGCTATTTAGAAGGTGAAACTTTTGCCTGGGCAAAGCCTCTCACACACTTCCCACTACGTGTGGCTGCCTTGCAGACTGTGCCTCCATGAACGAGAGCCAAAATGGATAGCGGTACTGATCAGCAAGGTCCCAAGTAGCAGGACTGGCTTTTTTGCTTGCAAGCTAGCAGTGAGAGACCAGAAGACACGAAATGGATGCTGTGGCTTGTTCGGCAAGGCAGGAGACCGATTTCAAGGAAATGAGGGTCCTGACTTACCCTAACCTCACATTCCTTCCTCTTTATTCCCGCCAGCGTTGGACAAGGAGCCAAGATCCCCTAGCCCTCTACCCAGAGGGCACTCTTGCTTCAATGCCGGCGACCTGTTCTGGATAGCAGATGGGGAGAACTGTCCGCAGGCCATCTTTACAGGACAAATCCAGACCTGGGGGCAAGCCAAGAGCAGGGAAGCGGCAAACCCGCAGGTCCCCGGCAAGGAGCCTGGGCACAGGCTTGTGCACCAGGAATCCCTCCAGTTCCATGACTCGCTATTTCGCCATGGCTGCTGAAAAGGAAATCCCCCTTCACCTTGGCTCTTCCTCTGCTTTCAAAGGTTGCGTCCCATCACCTGTCTTTCCAGAACACAGGGCCTTCATGCAGTCACCTGGCCAGCCTGCAGATGATCCTTCAGGCTCCAGGAAACCGGGACAGCCTCACCAATCCACAACTTGGATTGGGCATGATTCAGAGCATGATGCAGATCCTGGGATGAATCCAGGCTTACTCATACTTCGAGAAAGCACTTTGAAGTCCATGGGGCTGCCATCAGTCAAGATGATCTCAGGCCCCGTTGCTTTCAATGCGTCTGTTCTAAACGTCTGGGGGAAACCGGAAAGCTTCGGCTACGGGGCGGCGGAGAAATGAACTAAATCACCAGCACCACCCAGTCTCCCACTTTTTAAAGCTCCCATCATCATCATCATCATCATCATCATCATCATCCCAGAACTGAGAGCACGGCGGGAGAGGCGCGGCCGCTCCCGAAACGTGCCGAGCCGCGCAAATTCAAATTCAGCACAGAAGCGCGGGGCTCCGCACGCCCAGCCGCCTCTTTGTCCCCGCGCAGCCCCGGCACCAAGCCGCCGGGCCCCCATCGCGCCGCGCGCCCGCCGCCTCCAGCACGCGGGACGGCGCCTGGGCTCGGCGGGCGGCGCTCGGCACATGCTCGGGGGCGGCCACGCGCCGCGGGCCGGCTTACTTGTCCCGGATGATGGTCTGCAGCTCCCGGATCTGGTCGTTCATGGGCAGCAGCTTGAGCCGCGCGGCCGCCGGCGCGTCGCGGGGCGAGGACGGAGCCGCGTCGGCCGCCCCGTTGCTGCCGGAGCACGAGCAGCCCGCTTCGCCGCCGCCGCCGCCGCCGCCGCTGCTGCTGTCCGGGCTGGGGCTGCTCTCGGCGCCGGGGCCGGGATCGGGGTCGGCGAAGCGCAGCTGCCGCGCGGCCGC
>NW_025335549.1:16587205-16648490 GCF_004798865.1 Varanus komodoensis | reverse complement strand
GGGTCGCCCGCCCCCGGAGGCCTCCCAGGTGCGTCGGCGCGGGCGCGGGCGGCGGGGCAGGGGCATGGGCATGGGCGCGGGCGGCGGGCCCGCAGGCGGGGACGGGCCGCCCTGGGAGCCGGCGGGGCGCGCTGCTGCCGATGGAGCCAGCGGCACCCGGATCGGGGCACGGCGACCTTCCCGGAGGTCCCCTTCTCCGCCCCTGGAACGGCCCTGGAGCGGGTGACGCCGCCCAGCCTTGGCTGCAGTGCTGCCTGCCCTGTGGATCGTCTGGCCCGCGGGACGTCCGGACGTTTTTGGTGCACTGGAACCTTTCTTCTTTTCTGTGGCTTTCATCCGGTGAACTGTCTTTGAGTCAGCCTCTGCTATGATCACAGTCTCGTTTTGTGTATATTTTGGAAACCGTTCCAGGGTTTATTCAGATGTGAAGTGGCATACACTACGGCTAATCCATCAGTCAGTCCATCCCAGATGGATGTAGGTAGGAGCAGCCTGGTGGCTGCAGATGCTGGGGTCACTGAGAGCCCATTGAGCCTCAGGTGGTGCCATGGAATGCAGCTCCCTTTCTTTCTGCTAGACAGGCAAGTGGACTGACTTCATCTAACAGGGAGCTAGAGCAAAACTCAGTTCCAGGTGCCGTCTTAATGTAGCCGGTTTGTGCACAAGAAGGGTAGCTAAAGGTTTGATGAGTTACCCCTGCAAAGGAAGAAGAACGGTTTTTCAGGGAGCATTGAACATGCTCAGTCAGCAGAGAAGACTGATAAAAGTGGTGCGGTGGGATAGAGCGGCGTATCCTGGAAGATGGCATGGTTGGAATCTTGCAGAGGACCATTCCATGCTTGTGCAGAAATAAAGTCCTGCTCTTGAAGATGCTGCTGAAGGGAGAACAAAACTTTCCTTCTGTCCGGCAGTTTATTGACCGAGTTCTTACTAGCCCTGCTCACCTGCAGTGACAGCCCGTTGGCTGGTTGCTGGTGGGGTTCACGTCTGGTGGGTTGCTAGGCATGAGTGGGCGTACTGACCACCGCACGCCTGGCTCTTCCGTTTTGCTGCACAGATCGTGCTTGGGCTCCTTCGTAAGTTGTGTGGCATGATCTGCAAACCCAGGCAGTCGTGCTGTTCAGGGCCAAACAATCCCAACAACAAGCCATAGGCTAACCATTGTGTTACTTAGGCCCTAAACAAGCCGCTGGTTTAGGTTTGCAGATCATACTGCCCTGCCTGTAACGGAGATGGAGTGTGACCTGCGCCTCCTTGCCCGAGGCCAACATGGTTTATGTGCATACCAGGTCAGTGACAGAATTCTTGCAAGGGAATACAGTACATGCCTGCAACGAATTGAACAGCATGTGTCTGCGCACATGTGCACGCATGACTTTGCAGCTATGCATAGTTCAGCCAGTTATCTTGTTGGGAGAGCTAACAAAACCAAATGAAGGGCCTTACTGCTACTGTACATACTACCCAAAGAGGTAATCGCAATTATTTGAATTACTGAATACAGAAGGAAATTTTGCTTTTGGGGCAGTGTTGCATCAGAGAGAGCGCACTAGGGAATGTAGGTTGCCCTGTGTTGATAAGAGGCTTAATCTATTATCTATTAATTCAGTCTGTCAAAATGGTTACTGCCTCACTTGTTGCTTGTCTTCCATATGGCATTTGCTTTTCTCAGCTGGGTTATTGTTTCTTATGAGTAATAGATCAAAGGAATAAAAGAACAAATGAACCATCCAAGATGTTCTTCTGCTTATTGGCCACAGTGCAAAGAGTGCAGAGAGTTAAGCATGCTTAGGTATACTAGCCCATAGTGTTTAATTTGTAGTTGTTATGGGTAATTCTAAAATGAGGCCAAAGCCTTTATTTCACAAACTGGCGGCTACCATGCCTCACAGTTATATCGCACCCTTACAGCACTTTTCTTGGATTCATGGCATCAGCAGAACAGGTCACAAAGAGCTCTTTCTGGTTTGGTTCAATAACAGTAGACCAAATTAACAAGTTAAATATATCTAGGAATACAAAAAGTGGGTTTTCCGCAAAAAAGGCAAGCAGAAATAATCTCTCAAGAATGCTGGTAGTTATAGGACTTGTTTAAACATGCGCATGATTGTGTGCTTATTCGTGCTGTATGTGGTTTTTGAATCCCAAAGAGAGTGTTGTATGTTTTCCTTATTATCCGCAACATGGGATCATATCATCAGATCCAACTGCCTGCTCAGTGCGGGTCAGAAGTCGGATTTCAACCCAGCCCCGTCCTGCTTGGCTTTCCAGGTTAGGCAGGATCAGGCCCTTCAGGCTTTGTAGTTGTGCTACATTTCCACCTTGAAGAGTTGTATAGGATTGTTTGCTAATATTTCTTTTGTTTTCCTGAATCATTTTGGCATTATCACTGACTTTTATCTAGGAACACTAAAACATATAAGCAGCTGTATGCAATCAGGGAAAATCTTGCTAGAAAGAATAGTTCTGTATTCAGTTCCTTATGCAGTTCTGTATGTAAAGAGTGGGCTCATCTCTCGCTCTTAGCACTCCATTCAGTCGTTAGATGCACAGGAGTGAAGTGGCCCTTGGAGTTTCAAGCTCAGCTAGTGAAGTTTCTCAGGCAGAGCAGGAGAATCAGCCTGCTTCGTAAGGGACAGAAGGGATTTAGGAGGGGAAGGGAAGCATTTGCAAAACCCAGTCCTTGACCCAAGAAGGAGGCGTCAGGAGAAAGCTGCTGGGCATCTGGAGGGCTTCACTCTTCACACTGTCTTGCTCTCCAGCAGCAAGAGCCACGCCGAGCGTGGATCCAGAACCTCTCCTGAAAGGCAAGGACAGAGTGGGAGTTTCCAGTTTGGATTTGGCACTTCGCATGGCCAGAGGCTTCTCCCTTAACTTTGCTAGAAGGCTAATTTAGAGAGCTCGTCCTCTTCTGCAGTCTGTCCAGTTTTAGTAAAAGAACTGCACTTCAAAGGATTGTCTTGAGTTTGAACTCAAAGGGAGATTGGGAAGGGACGGGCTCACAGCTCTGTAATTCTGTTAATAGGGTGGAGTAGGTATACAAAGGAGAAGGTTACTTATTCCTTGCTAATATAGCTTCCACCTTCTGCAGATCTGGGCAGAGACAGTTAGGTCGTCTGGAGATAAGTTGCTTCTTGGCTTGACAATTCAGTTTATCTTTGCTTAGCATAGGAATTGCCAAAAGAAGGAGTTTTTCATAAGAGGAGTACCCTGGATCAAACCAAAGGCCTCCGTGTTGGTTTTCCACAGTGGCTCACTGATGCTTCTGGGAATCCCAAATGCTGGACATGGGGACGTAGCTCTTTCCAACTGAAGATCCCTTGTAAATAGTGGAGGTAGCCTGCAGCCATCATGACCAATCGCCATCAATCGTCCTATTTTCCCTAATTCATCTGACCTTGTTTGGCATTGCCTAAATAATCATCTGTACGCACTCGTTCCACTCGACTCCTCGTCATGCTTCTGAGGAGAGGCCACAAATTTTGGTTAAGGTGTTATTTCACAGTGGAAACAGTTGTCTGACTGTTTTGTGTGCAGACAGATCAGCCATTTTGTTGAAGGAAGTCAGACTATACAGAGGTTTGTGTAGTAGGTGTTGTGCAAGCTTTCCCCTGTCCTTTCTGCAGCCCAGTAGCATTGCTCAATTTCACTGGAACGCTAATAGCCAAAAGGCCAAAGTTAGTCCTACAGCTCGATGGTAGCAGTTTCGCTAGTATAAAGTGGAGAACAAGGAGCTGCTTATCTGGGACATAGTCCTGCCTGGCCCGCTCTTGTCCTCACTGACTTGCCGTGGTTCCCCCTGAGAAGGGTCTTTCTGCGCTCTCCTAGAAATGTTGAGCTTTGAAACTGGGATGTTCTGTGTGAAAACCAAATACGCCACCACAGTTTGGACAGTTACAGTCCTTTCCAAAATAAGAATACTACCTCTTTCAACGTTTTGGATGAATTGGTTGCTGAACCCAACAGTGGGAACTGGAGCGGAGGGCAGACTTGGGCTTCACTGAACCCAGATTTCTGCGGTTTTGCATCTTGGCTGTGAAGCGCACTGGTTGACCCCGGATCTCCCACACACTTGGCCTATCTGTCAATCGCATAGATCCAGTGAGCACAAAATGATTGTGTCTGTATATATGTAGGGCAGCAATGGAACATGTATTCTTGGAGTTCCTTGGAAGGAGGCTGGTGTAATATATATATTATAGATACATATTTATGAAGAAAAGTAATCATTACTGTACTTAACCTGGTAGCAGTTTGAGTTCCACGCAAGCAATTGAATAGCTTAACTTTGCAAATAAGCTTGCAACTCTTGCTGGCCTGCAAACATTTTCAGGCCAACTTTCCCCCACATACCAACCTTAACTGGAATTGGTAAATCAGCATTTCACTCTTCCAAAACCGGCTGCTCAACTCCTGGAGACAATCCTTATTTGCTTGTTTACAACCCTGGAGGCTTACTGTATCTGCTGGTCTTGCCACATGCTGTATTTTCTGTATTTCCCAGAAAAGTGGTTGTTTACAGTGGCTGTTTATAAGCTGGCTGACATGCAACAGTGTCTCTTATTTTGTTGCTGTTGTTGATCTGTAGTGCTGCTTGACATTTCCAGCTTTATATATCATTTTTTCTGCCATTTTCCCTTCTTTCCCACAGTCACCTGACTTCTTTATTCAACAAAGATGCCCAACTTGTCTTTGTACTCTCCTTAGCAATGCAAAAAAAAAAAGTTTGTACCCCTCTTCAGTGCACTATTTATCATACTTGTGTCCCCTTTTTCTTTCTCAAAGCAGCTTACATAACTCTCCTCTTCCTGCTCTCCGTCTTATCCCCACAGCCACCCTGTGAGGTGGGTTGGGCTGAGAGTCTGTTATTGGCCCAAAGTCACCCAGTTGGCTCCATGGCTGAGCGGGGACTCGAACCCAGATTGCCTGAGTCCTGGTCCTGTGCTCTTAACCATTACAGCACGCTGGTATTATCTTAGGTTCGCAACTGCAGAATGAAATGAGATGAAGGTAGAGACAAAGGTTACATTTTTATGCACGGTTGCATATGATGCAAGCATATTTATTTTCTTGTTCATTGTTTCCACTAATTTTACTGCAAACAGGAATGATATGGATATTAGTCCAACTATTTAAATGTTTGGATCAATATTTCAGTTTATTATGGTGGCCTCAGTAATGGGGTTTGACCAAACTTCTTGTTAACAAATTAAAGCAGCAATCTTACACATGTCTTTTCAGACATAAACCTCACTCAGTTCAGTAGGACTTCATCCCAGTTTACTAGCTATGCTGATACAGAATGCAAAACCTTTGCAATTATGCCAGGTACTAGTTGTATATAGTACATATTTGAATTGCTTCATTTATCTTCCATTGTTGCTTAAATGTATCAGTTGACAGTTCTGAGCGATGCCACGTGCTGGCTTAATCGAGAAGAGGCTGTTGTTTGTTGTCACATGATATCAAGTCCTATTTGACTTTGGGCAGCCGTGTAAATGAAAGCCCCTCTAGCATGGCCTGTCCTTGGCAGCCCTGCTCAGCCCTTGCAAAGAGGAAGCAAAGGAAAACCAATCCCCTGGACGGTGATCCTCCAGGAGCCCGGCACAGTTGTCTCTCGTGTCCACACGCACGTGGGAGATGGACCCAAGGTTATCGGTTGGCTTGAGGCAAATATTTGATCAGTTATTGTATGCCCAAACAGCCGTGCTAAAACAAATGGACAGAATTATGCAAAAATAAATTTAAAAGGCTTCATGCCGTGTTGATTCACAGTCCTGTTTTGGGCACTCGGCGTGCTTTCCAGGTTTTGTCTGGTTGAGATACACTTCTAAGAATAATTGAATAGTGAGTGAGTTGCCATTAGCCGACTCCATTGCCTCGTATGGAATAGAACTGCCCTGACTCCAAATTAGCAATTACCCTGAAATTGGGTATATCACACAATGAAATAGGTTTCATTGTATTCTAACTTGTAGCTTACCCAAAGCTTAGCTACAAACACTCCAGAAAAGAAGAGAATGCAAGGGGAGAATGGAGCGTATTAGGAAAACAGAGAGCATTTTTTTCCTGGTAGTGACAGAAGCGGTGGGGGTACAGCCGGCAGGCAGATCCATGGGGCAGAAGGCCCCGTTGTCCCGATGCTGCCCATCCAGATGTACAACTGTTTGCATATATGGAACACAATTTAAGAAAAGCTCTGGTCCATGAGACTGGAGGCCCATCCAGTCCAGCTTTTGTTCCCAATTGTGGGGAATCGAGCAAGTAAGATGTGAAGAATGTTGAGTTATCCTCTGTGTTAAGTAATCCAGTAGTTTATCCAACATATACTTTTGGGCACAGACATAATCATGCCTGCAATGTAAGTAGAATTACGATTGGTAATGGATCATAAAACTATCAGCATCAGAGTTACAATGTTTTTAAAACTCCAGATTTTGTGGGGAACCAGTACAGTGACCACATTTCTAATGCCCAGCTGTGTCATTGGAACAGGGTCCCATATACGTATTTTGTTAGTAATATTTACCCACTGTGTATTGTTCAAGGTTTCTGTTGATTTCATTTGTGCTTTTCCCTGGATTTGTGCCCCCCCCTCCCCCCGGTGATCACTTTAGTCTGGCAGTAGGTTTTTTAGTAGACTCTATATGATTTAACATTCATTCGTGTTAATTGTGCGTTCATGCTAATTGTGACATTTCTTATTTGGCTGCCACGTGGAAGTGTGCGCGCACTCGTAGGGGACTTCGCTACAGCACAGATCTGCCTAGTCTAGATAATTTGGTGTGGGGGGGGGGCCTCAGAACCCGTGAGAGAACTCTTCAGCATCTTCCCAGCTCTGGCCTGTGAGAGGATTATATTTGTGTCTTGAACAGTCTCAGTAGAAAGTTTGTCTTGGGGTCAGCTAGGGAGCCTTTGTTTTAGAAAGAGCACACCCCCTTATGCGAGGCTGTAGTGGCAACTACCTTGCGGTATGAACTCCATGATTTCATGTGATCCTTTTCAGTGAAAAACTAACTGCAAACCAGGACTGAGGGAACACTTGTTAAGGTCATAGTGAATATAAAAACATGCCTGAGTGGAATTGAAGTTTATCTCAGATTAACCCACCTGCCAGCTGAGAAGTTGGAATAGATGTGGAGCTTTTAGAAAATGAAGGAACATGCATCTTGCGTGAACACAGGGTGGGAAGGGGAAGGTTCATTGCCACTTAGCATTTTAAATAGTTGAAGTGTTTTGTATTTCACCTGCTCCTCGCAGTCCTACCTACTTTCTTTTGTTGCTTTTAAGAAACAAATGGTCTTGAAGTATGCCAGGCATGTGTTTGTAGAGTGGTTGAAGTATTCTCTGATCATGCTCTTTGTGCTCCTAGAACACATTCCTGTCACGATGATTCTAAGTCCATGCGCTCAGAGGACTGCGCTCGTCTTGTGCAAGCTGGATGGAGTAGCAGAGGCAATCTTTACCTCTCTGTCCTTCCACCTTACATTTTAGCTGGGCAGGCTTTTTTCCATGTCTAGTGAAGGCATTTTGGAGGGGGAGGAAGACTGGGAAGACCTCAGGATAGCTCAGGTCCTGGCATTTTTAGTACCCTGCCTATCAACCCCCCCACCCCCAGCTTCTGAAGTTGCATTCCTGATTTTGAGGAGGGAGCCTACATGGTTCTTTCCATGGCACTGCAAAGTGAAGAGAAGTAGATTGTCCAATTGTCCAGCTCTAAGATTGGAATGCTGCATTATTACAGCTTTGCTTTTCCTCTTTTCAGGCTCCACCAATATTAGACAGACACACATCGCAAAGTTCAAGAAGATGGTATTCAAAACAGTTCTTGGATCCTGCAAAGGTAGGATCGGGCAATCTTTCGCTCCCTGCCTCTGCCTCTCCACTGTCCCTCTATTTTGCTGCTGTTTCCAAAGTTTTCGCTGCCTTGGAAAGATGCACCAGGTTCAGGAAGGTTGGTGTACACCCTCTGCAAGAACACATTGGATATGCAGGCTCACAGCCTAAATTAGACCATGGTACATGAATTTCAGAATCAGACATACAGACTGATTTAATGTGATTTACTATGCAAAGCCTCCCCTTCCCCACTCCCAGTAATCACAGCTGGGAGTGGTAGGTTCCTTTTGCAGAAATTAGAACATCAAAGCACAAACTTAAAGCATCCAGCAACATTAACTTGGCCCAGGTGTGAGATAGTTCACCTATTATGGAGCTTGTGATCTGCGACTGAATATTTATTCAAGGCATGTTTGATTATTTTTCTTTACAGAGCTTCTTTCACTATAACCTCCTAGCTCCCCTTCTTCAAAGCTGAAGCAATGATGTTTTCTGCAAAGAATAACACTGAATGAATGCTTTCTATGGCACTTGTAAGCATTTCTTAAGGTCTTGTATGAGAGCTTTACATTGTTATGATGCTTCCCAAATTGCTCTCAGTGTTCAAACATTATAGAGATATTAAGCATTTTGATTAAAGCCTAGCTACACTTTGAAAAGTGACATTCCATGTCCAGCGTTCCTGTCTGGAAGACCCCAGTTAAAAATATAAAAATGATGGGCTAGTTCATCATGGCAAGCTGTACCACAGAAGGGCACGACAGTTGCCCAGGCGTGCATTTTACTCCTCGTGTGTGTCCTTTACGTGTGCCAGGAAGCTGCAGCCGTCACAGTTTCCCAGCCAGGCACAGATTATGGAACCAATTCATGGTGCCAGTGCTTACCTTCTTTTAAAGAGGCTCACCCCGCCTAAGAGGCATCCATCTCAGGGATTGATTTAACCCATAGGAGCCTTCTGCTCTTTGTAGTCCATAGACTGGGCTCTGTTCCATGTTCCCTCACAGTGGGAGGCGAGGATGTCTGCAGCAAGACCTTGAAGGCTGCTGACTTGAGGATCTGATATATAAAGGATGAGCTCAAGGGCGTTTACTACTTTCTGATTTTCCAGGGGAACTCAGAGTCATCTCTTTCACAGTGCATTTGATTTTTGGAAGAAGTCTGCCATTGGCGAAAAAGATCTTTGTATTGCAGATGTGCTGTTCCTGAGATTGTTGTTATTAATGTTTTATTTAGGCATATCTAGTTAAACCCCTACAATCTGTTGTTGTTGGAGACAGCCCTGAGTTTGATTTATAACTCTCTGGGGTCTTTACGACATTGCGCACTTGTATGTGGGATTAACACCTGTACCAATCCCCGCAAATGTCTCATTCGCATTGCAAGCTAAGCAGAAGTGTTTTCCATGAGGGCAGTGCTTCATGTGTGAAGGAGATTTAGGTGAAGATCCACTGCCAGGCCGTTAGCTTTGTTTGGTTGCTGTATTTCTGCAGCCTGGCATTTCTGGAATGCCTCATGCTTCCCCCAGCCCAAACCTTTTCAGTGAGGACAGAGCTATTTGATGCCCTTCTTAGGAGACTGGCAAAATTCACTCAAATCCATTTCATTGCATTCTACCTTGCACAGACTCTTCAAGGGTGGTCTCAGATAGAAAAAAGAACATGCTGGCATGGACATGCGGGTGGAGGACTCCATTCCGATCCAAAGGAAAGGGTAAATACTGTTGTTGTACATATTTATGTTTCTGCATAGAAGTGTACTATAAGCTAATGTCCCCGCAGCTTGTCCTGGGCTTATTTTGTGAGAAAAGGTGAATTCTTCCGCTAGGTTCCCTTCCAGTTTCTCTGAAATAGTTTGACAAAATGTAAACCCACATTTGTATAAGCTGCTTCAAATTATTCGATCCTAAGCAAGAATGAGACCGCTGAAACCAATTTGTACTCCCACGTTTTGGAATGAATCTCTTGGGTAGAAGGTGTCCACGGGGAGTTTCTTTTTTTAATGAGTATGACCAGCAGTTCTTAGAGTTCAGGAAGTAAGTGACAAGGCTGACTTCTCCACTAGGCATTATTGCCACTTCCGGGTTGCATCATGGCAGTCCTGATAGCCAAGGACTGGTCTATTTTAATTGCTTCAGATGTTTACACAGCACTAGCCCTCCAAGGCAACTGACCGCAAGTTCAAGTGCATAATAAGCATTAGGTTCTTCTGTGAAGGTCATGATGGGGTTGGGGACTGAGTTTGAAAAACGCTTGTTTGGTCAATTACATTTTTATTGTTATTTTACAATTTTACTTTGCAAGCTGCCTTGAAATGTGGTACAAATTCTGTTAGATTTAAATAAAGTATTCTCCCCTAAGTTTGACATGACTATTCCTGTGGCTGCTTACATCCAGGCACATGAAGGATTGTATCCTTTCCCCCACCGCTATTTTTTTGGTGAGTACCTATGGCTAGTGTTGTGTCTGGACTAGACATAGTTGAGTCAAGCAGACTTCTGCTTCCATTTACCCTGATTTGGTGCTGGATGTCTGACTTTAACCTTGGCTTAGACAAACCAGGAACATTCTGAAATTAGCTTCCAGATTGCTGGATTAATCTGAGATCCTAAAAGTTTGTTTTGCACACCCTCAGCTTGCTATACAATATGGGAGAGGTGTAGAGAGGGTTTGTAATCTTGTCAACAGATCCCTGCGTCTCATTGATCGGCCTCCTGACATTAGATCTGCCCTGGTTCTGTCTATTCACAACCGCCATGGGTGCTATTTCTATTTCTGTGGTGTAGGAGAACATTGGAAGGGTTTGGGAATGAAGAACCATGTTATGATGTGTAGCATTACTTTGGAATATGAAGTTTTTACAGGTTTTAATATTAGAATATAAAAATTCTTGGCTATCTTTTGCATTTACCTGACTATAAAGAGGGAATCATAAATTGACAGAAGAATGGTTGCAGCTGTGTTTGGTTAGTCTGAGCTTTAAAACAAAGAATTAATAACACAGGGCAGGACAGTCTTTCAGTTTAAAGGGGAAGCTATAGTTAAAAGTTATAGTTTCACTTGGCTGTTAAACAACCTCATAATGCACGATTACCCAACTTCAGAGCCATTCTGTTAAAAAGAAGTGGTGACATTTTACACACAATTAAACCACCTAGAACAATTTTCTTGGTCTTAGGCATGACATCATCATGTACCTTTTGAAAACATCTTGGTTTGCACCGAGTATTTTTCCTAGGCAGCTTCCAGGATCTCTGTCTTGAGATTCTGCTGCCACTGTTTTGGTGTGATGTATTGGGTTATCTTCTGTAACACAGTATTTTCTCTCCACAGTTGAAAGAAATAGATGGCAGAAAGATCATCAAAGCAATGCTTTCCTATGTGTGGCCGAAAGAGAGGCCTGACCTGCGAGCCAGAGTTGCCATATCGCTAGGATTGTTAGCCAGTGCAAAGGTACGAGCTGAAACAAGGGACAAGGCATGTACAGTAAGCTGTAAAGACAGCTACATTTCTGCTGCTTGAAAGCCAGTATTTTCCTGCATTTCATCACGATCTCAGTTCCCAAAACATGTCCATGTTTGATCAGGATTCTGTGCTGTAACCCTCCAGCAGCAACCTCCCCCATGTGCGCAAAAGCTCCTGTCTTCCTTAGCCTTAACTGAGTCTTCGCTGACCCCTGGCTGCCTCCGCTGCAGTCACGCTCGGTTCCAGTTTATGCTTAAATGCTGTCGGTGCCTTCACTCTTCGTGTGAGAGAGCCTGGAGGAAGGGAGCGTGTGATTCGGTGGATGGGCAGATGGCGACTGCTGCTTCTTTGCAGCAAGCTGTACAAGAAGATCTGTCAGCCGCAGGGAGAAGGCCCCATTTGCCCGTGCAGAGGCAGGCTCCCCTTTAGGTGAGCGTGGGGCTAGTTTGCCGTGAATACGTCGCTTTTCTGCTCGGTGGCACATTTTGGACAAAAGGGTGGGTTGGTGGCATCCATATTGTCCGCTTTCACTTAGCCCTGGGAGAGAGTATTCTGCAGGTGTTTTCACATCCTCTTTCCCTGGAGCGTTGTAGAACCTTTGTTTACTCAGCTTTCACTAACTGGGGTCGAAGTTATATTTTGGAGCTGGGAATTAGTTGGAATGTTAGTCTTGGCAGCATTTGGGAAGTTCTTTTTTGATGTTCCTAAGGCTCTGTATTGTAGAATTCCACCATAACTCTTGGGGACTGGGTGGTACATAAATATAAAGAAATAAAATAGGTCTAGACACAGTGATTCATTGTGATTTTCTTTGAAGGAACACGTGCCTAATAAACATTTGTGTTGCATAAGTTTTCCAAAGACAGCTGGTGGATACAAGAATCTAGAATAAAACATGAAAACCGACCTGTATTTAGTCACATGGTTGCACTTTGGCCTGAGGGGACATATAACGACTAATTTGAAATTTAATCCACTGATGCGCTAGATTGAGATCTAGTGCGCTGGACAGTTGTGATTCACTGTTCTGAAATGAACCCGCAGCTGTGTTAAATTCCAGTCCAAAGAGAATATTTTATTAGGAAGAGTGTCTGTGTTAGTGAGAAATAATCTCCAGTGCTAAACCAGGGTGAACCAAGCCTTCTCTTATCTACATTCAGCAGGTTTGTCTTGTTAAGAGAATGGGGAGGAGACTGCAAGGAGGAGGCAGAGAGTTGATAAAAAGAGAATACTTGGAAGAGCGAGCATTTATTTTATTTTAGCAGAACAAGAGTGGAACCGGCAGCATTTTGCTTCTCGCTGTGTTTGGCATAATGGCTGCTTTCTTGCAGTTCTCAGTGCAGCTATTATGGCCAATCTCTAAAGAGCTGTTTTGGCTCGTGCTAGAAGCTCATGCTAGGCCAATGAGTTTTTTTTTTAACATTGTTTTTATTATTTAATATATTATTACATTTTATCTTCTCAACGTATTGAAAAGCAGCATGGCAACAATCGCTGAATAATATGTTAAGATCAGGCAAGAGTAGAGCAGATGACAAGGACAACGACCATAACAAAAGTATCCAGTGGATCAGTAAAAGAGCTTCGGCTCGGCAGACCTTTACCTGCTGAAAACCTTATTTCATTTTGCCTATTTTTGCGAGACGGCGGAGTACACATAGAGACGTTGCAAGGTGAACCTCCCTGCATAGGGAGTTTCGCCGCTCTGCATAGGAACAGAGAAGGCGCTCGGTGTCACCTGCCAATGGAGCATGGACAAGAGCTTTAGGATAATAAGCACCATAATAAACCAGCGGGCTCACGGAAGACTGTTAGATCCTCCATTCCTGAGCCATTTCGTGCTTTAAAGGGGATAACAAGCTCTGTAAATTGGAACTAGAAAGAGACTAGGTCCAAAGTATTGTAATAAAGTTGGGTGCTGCCAAGAATTTTGGGACCCTATTCAGAGGCAGCTCCACACAATCATGCAGTCTGGATATAGCTAAGATATGTGTCACCGTGGTCAGATCTGTCCTTTCTAGGAACTGATCTAAGTGGCACACCAGCGTAAGCTCAGCAAACCGTTTCTGGTTACAGCCTCTGCTTCAGCATCTGAGAGTCCTGCACAGATTCTTCCAGTAGCTTCGTGGACATGGTAGGAGGTATGGGTGCCGGGAGGGGTCTCGGAGGGACAGATAAGTCAACGATGACAGTATCCAGAAATAATTGCCTAGTTTCCTTTCTGAGATCATCCTCCAGGAAGGACTGGAGACAAACAGAGCAGTATCTCTAGACTCTATCCTGGGCAAGCAACCCAGAAGAATATGATTTTCATTGGCATCCAAAGTCACTGTGGGACAATGGAGCCAGCAAGGATGTCCTTCCCATGTCCAGTTTTCATTGGAAGGCACCCATTAAGGCTACGTCTGTTTCCAAGCCAGGCCTGAAGTTGGCTTGAAATGGGGTTGGCTCTTGAGTTAACACATCAGTATCGTCTGTTCCCTCCGTCTCCCGTTTCACAAATTGCTTTTGAAACCATTTTCAAAAGAGAATTATCAGATTGCATTGGGAAAGGTGGGCAGTGCTTGTCTAGTTCTTTGGATTCTATCCTGTGACCAATTATGTACAGAAGGCATCCGAATGCCGGCCCAAATTCTGTTGGGCATCGCAGCAAGCATCTGTCATATGTTCTCAGCACTACATGTTGCCATCTCTGTGCCAACAACTCTTGGACCATCCTTTAGCTTCTCTCTTTAAATGTTTCCCACTTAGTGTGCTTAGTTGGCTAGGCTACGCAGTTCGTTCTCTCTGCTCAGTTTTCCCTGCCATCCTTTTGCTTCTCCTGTGGATTATAAGCACTCTCGGTCAAGATGGGGCTTCTTCAATTATCTATAGCAGTATCCTCCAACTTGGTGTCCTCTATGTCAGCCAGTATGGCCACTCCCCAGCCAGTATGGGAGGTAGTCAAGAATGCTAGGAGCTGTAGTCCAAAATAGCTGGAGGGCATTAAGATGGGAAAGGCTGATGTACTAACAACCTCAGTTGTTGGTGCTTACTTACGCCAAGCAGCACCGTCCGCATTCAAGAGGGGCATTACCAGGAAGCTTGGAGAAGCCCCAGTTTGCAGAAGTAGGACATACCTTGTGGGAGAAAGGACACCCTCGTGTGGGAGACCCACACGTAACGCACTGGGGACTGAGCATGCTTGTTGAGCATGGCATGATGACCTCAGGGCTGGGCAGCCTGAAAATCAAGGGAAAGCAGAACGGAATAGAGTGCCTTGGAAGAGGGCGAGATGCCGCCTAGCCGTGAACAAGAATTTTGGGTGCTACAGCATGTGGTTATAGGTTCCAGCTGTAAATATTCTTAATTTTGTAATCGTACCAGGTACCTTGCTTGAATCATGTGAGCAAAGAGTCGTTCAAACTCCCAGTCTGCTTGAGACTTGGCGTCTCAAATTAAATTGGCTACTGTTGCAGATGGTTGCTTTTGCTCCTGTATGGAATAGCATGTTCCTGTGTGGACCTAAGCAGCATTCCTTCCTGCCATTGCTTTTCAGGTCGTCATTTGCTGCTTTCTTGCTCTTCAACAGCAGTGCTTTATGAATAGCTTTCGCAGTGTTTTCCATGGCAGTCACAGCAGAGAGCTTTCAGAAGCAATGTGAGCTGATTAGTGCTATTCGTGTCATCTGGTTTAGGACTGTGCTTTTTGACATGCTTATTGAGTGCATGTGTGTTGATGCCGCTCTTCTTTACCTGCACATCATGTCTTTGCATTTCCTTTACTGCCCCCACTCTCCTCTGCTATACAGTTGTTTGGAAAACCTCGTCAGTAATGAGGCAAGTCCACACTGGATTGTGCAGGGGAGCAGGTTCTTCTCAGCTTTGGCTTTAATTGAAGCAGCACAGTGAATTCCAGTTTCAGAACAATCTGCCCTCTTCACCTTCTTAAACACCCTTCCTGAGAGCCACAACAGCAGGAAGGGAGGGGGCAGGTGTGCTAACTGGAAATGGTGCTGTTTCCTGGACATCGCAGTCTGAAAATATCTGGAAAGCATCAGGTTGGAGAAAGACTAATCTAAGCAGTTTATAAAGTTTCCTGTCCCCAGAACCATGGCTCTTATTCCTGGCAGTAGTGACCACCCCGTTCAGAGTGTACTGGCTCAGCCCAAGCTTTAATGGTCCACCATACCTGAGTTGAATCCACATGCTTGATGGGAGCGGCTGTCGCCTCCTCTCTTGTTTGCAGTCTTTTGGCCTTTGGCTCATGGGCAGAGCATTCATTATTTATGAGTCAGGCACATCTTCTGTAGAATCTGCGTTGCTCCCGACTGTTAATTTTCTACATTTGGGAGGGGAACTGGCTGGAAATGCAAAGTGTGCATGCCGAATGCCAGGGGAACTTCAGAATGGATGATGTGACTGCCTTGCGCATACTTCTTCTCTTCCTAATCAACAGGGGATATGTCAGTGCAATATCTAAACTCATTTAGCTCCACTCAGCCTTATGGACCCTTAGGGGACGGTCTTCTAATGAAAAATCTACTGGCTTTCTTTTCCTACAGCCACTGCTAGGGCTACTGCCCAAGAAGTCAGGAAGCTCTGCCCATCTTCCAAGCTGTCTCTGGTAGTAGTGGTTTGACAAAGCATTTTGTGCTGTAGCCTCCCGACCTCTGTTGCTGGTGCTTTCCTTTATGCGTCTGTTACATTTGCATCTGCCCATCCTTTTGAGAGCTCCAAGAAGCCTCTTAGGTTACCAACACTGGTGCGAAAATGGTACTCTTGCTTTCTGAGCTGTCGACGCGCATGCTTTGGCCTGCTGTCTCCCTTACATCAGGCTTAACTTTACCTTCCAGACCCAGTAAGTTTTGAAGCAGGCCCAATTCCCCATAGGCTACTTGCATGGATGGCAAGCCAGATCTTTTAACCCCAATTAAAGGGGTTCGGAATACTGCATTTTCACTGGGGCAGCAAAACCCGCCTAGTCGCCTTTGCAGTTGAAGAGGAATTTGACCCTTATTTTCCTTCCCCCCATCTGTCACTGCGCCATTCCTTTGCGCCTGTCATTGTCCCGTCAGTGCAGGCCAGTTATATGTACAGCTGTTTTTCACACAAATTTAGAGCTTTTGCATCTTCATAGCAAGTAGATAGTGAGCCTCAGAACGCTGAGCTCCTAAAACCTCAGTGAAGATGCTTATCTAACACACACAATCTCCAGGCAGTCTTAAACTTACCTGTTCTTTCTCTTCTCAACGCAAAGACCAAGCATGGAAAAACCCATGCACTGATCTCATTTCAACAAGATCCAATCATGTCTGCCCAGTTATGTGTATCTAGACTAATAATATTATTTTCCCTTTGCTAGTTTTCCCCTACCTGCCCCACTCTTTACTTCCACTCACTCTTCCAGGTTAAGCTTTCATTGGGGCTTAGGAGCTTTGGCTTTAAAAACTTCGGGTTCCCACATGCGCACTAAGGACTTGCTGGAGCGAGAGCAATTTGTGTCCTGTGAGGTCTAAAACAGCAGAGAGGCTGCATTTGCGGGAACAAAGTACATTTATGTGTGTGCGCTACCTTGGAATGTGCCGAACGGGCAATACGGAGCATTCAAGAGCGGAATGTAATGGAGCGCTCAAGTTCTATTCTGGAGAAGAGCTGCATTAATACTGAGGCTTCTGGACTTAGTTTACAACCTATCACAGCTGGACAGGTAATGCTCCTTGTAGGAAAATCCCATGCTTCCCTTGAATGTGTGCATTCATTTCGCTTCAGCACATGCACTATTCTTAAAGCAATGTTTATAGCAAGTCACCTATATAATAGGCTCTCTAGGCATGGTGCATTAAAAAAATAATACTATACACAGATCTAAAGACTTAGAACCAACACAATAAAAATAGCACTGTCAACGTGATTTAAAAAAAATATGAAAAGCCAACCCAATAGAATGCAGTGAAAAATAAGGATCATGTAATAGAGATTAAAATACCCAAGACTTAAAAGGCCTGAGTGAACAAGCAATCTTCGTCTGCCAACAGGTGGGGACACCTTATTGGCAGGGCCTCTCCAGCAGCACTCCTCTGAGCTTTGGAAAGAGGGGTCACCTGGAGTTGGGTCCCCATAGAAAACCTTGGGGCAGGGCAGGCAAAGGTGGGAGGAAGGCAGCAGTTAACGATGGCATATTCTCAGTGCAGGAGCGCGTCAGCCTCCCCCACGCACTGGGAGGGGCTGCAGCTCAGCCACAGAGCACCTGATTCCACCCCTTGGATCTCCAGGTACAGCTCGGGAAGAACCGTGGGGGGAAGCCTGGTGAGTGGCTAGCTGTCTGCTCGTGCGTGGCTAGACTCGCACATGGGAGGGCTCCCTTGTGTTCCCAATGGCTCAGCCGGGAGCCGGTGGAAAGCGAGGTGCGGGAGTCCCTTTCCGTTTCTGTTCAGGTAGCTGGCTGTGGAAGAGGCCTGCCACAGGGCCCTCTCCCTGTGGGCTGAATGTATTTTCCACCACGCAGTGCTCTGGGGCAGCATTTGCTTGCCTCACCAACAAAGGGTGTGTTGACGCCTGTCCAGAAGTCAAACTTACTCAGATGCCAAGTTTTGCATTCTTCTAATATCGTTCATATCATGCAACTGAGAGTAACTGAATAAGCTATGGTGTGTGTGTGTGTGATTTAAAAAAGTACATGCTCACATGCAGTTCTTTTAACTTGGACTTGTTAATCTCCAAGATCTGGGACAAGACTTCAGTTTTCTGCATCTAATCAGATTGAGTCAGTGCAGTATTCTGGAACCCTGATATTTATTGCATGGATTGGCCAAGGGCCAAAGAAGCACATTCTGGCTTTGCTTGTCCAAAGAGGCTTTGAGGCTGAATTTCTTACACAGCAGTTCTCCAAGCTGCCTGGCAAATTGCTCTGGAAACAGAGGGGAGTTTCAAAGGCAATTTCTATTATGGCATGAGGGTTGGGGGAGGTGCTTTTCAAAGCAGAAGTAGTGTAAAAGAAATCCTGCTGGGTGTGTAGAGGACCTTCTGCGCATGCTTAAAGTGGCTGTCTGGATGCTGACCATGTAGGGCTTCTTTTAGAATCTAATTCCTCATTCTTTGGCTAAAACACAATGGAACCATCTCTCTTGTTTTGAACGGGGAGGGGGGATGGAAGCACAGATTGGTTGTGAATGAGATCTTATATTATGCTGCCCCATTCTGAATCATGTTTTTATTCTCTTGGACGGAGGAGCCAGTTCTAAATTTCATTTAAACACTTTTAAAGGTGGAGGACAAGGGAATTCTTTTCCCAGTGTAGGGGTGCCAATTAATGTAATTGCAGGTTGAGATGGATGCTTAAAGGGGACTGCAACCTCTTAGCGTTAGAAATAGAACCAAAGCTACTCTAAGTGTCGCCTAAATCAGACCATGTAGCCACTTCTGAAAACTAAAAGGGCTGCAGAGGGACTTGGGTATCTGCAGCGAGTCAGGGCAATCTGCATTACAATAATTTTCATTTCTAGTGCGTAGCTCTCTTGGGAAAACCTGCTTTATGCCCACTAAATGATGGTCATCAGAATGTAACGCAGATGGAGTGGCGTTATGCCTTATTAAAAAATAAATAGATGGCTGAAAATTGAGTTTCTGGGCAAGTATCACCACAGGGAGTCGACCAACTTTTGTTTTTCTTTATCTGAAGGGCATTTTTGAAAATTAAAATTCCAGAGCAGTGTATTTCCTTAAAGCTTTAAGAAGTACTCAACACACCTTCAATTCCTTGGACCTCTGTCTGGAGTTATTTTCCAGCCACAACCAACCTGGTTGTCTGTCTGTCTGTCTGTCTGTCTGTTTGTTTTTTTACTCAGAGTGATTTTCAATTTTAGACTCTCAAGTGTATGAAATCTTCAAGGGTTTTGTGTAATTTTGATACAAGATTGGCACCTGGGGGCAGGACACAACATTCAACAGTAGACAGTGGTGTGGGGGACCTGGTTGATGCGCCAAGCTGCAGAATTTGTGGCTCTGGAACTTTTGAATGCTGGGAAATGATTTTGGGAATGCAAATTAAGTTAATTCTCCTGGGCCTCTTGCCGCCTTTTGCACCTTGGCTAAGAAGGAAGAGAGGGCCGTTATCGCTTTCCTGGCCATTTTTGTGTGTAGTTCCAGGTTTGTGGCAACTGTGAGCTGGTCATTGACTTTGGCTGACACAACACAACCACAAGTGACTGTAATGTTAGAGGAGCAGCTTCCAAAAGGTTTTGGCCCCTCTGAGAGGCAGCTGTTTTGCAGATAAAATAGTTCAGGGAGTTCTAAATCAGACTCCCCTTTTGGAACACCATCTTCAGTGGAAGTCCCCAGGTTTTCCTCTTCCTACTATTCAGTTTTCTTGGATGGATTTTGGTGGCGTTCACACCAGGACATCGAAGGGCGCTCAGTACTGTTCACCTCGCCACATCTCCTGGCCAGCTCCCATCTCTCCAGAAAGGCTTTTGCAATATCTTCTATAAATATTTCGAGCTGATATGCTCTGAACAGCCTCCAATGACTCTTAATAACACCATAACTATATGCTGTGTAGCATCTTTCTATTTTGTGTGTCCCAGTCTTGCCATCATTTTAATGAGCCTCCAAAATGAGGTGAAGCACATTCTCAATGAACTGTTTAGTTGAAATAAACACTGATTTTTGTGGCGAGCCAGTGGGAAGCTTGCACTTCTGCTTTGGGAGGGGAGGCCCCTCACTGCAGTGCCCATTAGCCCCGGATCTGTAGTGTCGTCCCGCTAAGTAGTTAATAGCAAAATATCATAATTGCAGCTAATTCAGGGGAAATATTTATACCTTGTAAATAAACATTTTATCACGTCTTGCATAATTGTGGTGTTTTGTGCTTTTTAGGCCATGAATATAGTGGTTCCCTTCATGTTTAAATATGCAGTAGACAACCTCAACCAGATGTCTGGAAATGCTCTCAACCTGAATGATGCACCAAATACAGTTGCAACCATGGCAACCGCTGTTCTGATTGGATGTAAGTGTGATTCTTTAATCTGTTGACAGGTGCTGACTTTCTTCAGGAAGGTTTTGGAACATGAACGCACATGACCTTTCACTGCTAACACAGCTAGGCATCTGGGATGAATATTATTCTGCAGAGATTTTCCTACTTTCCCGGCAGCCAATACTACTAGCATTTTGTGGTCTATCTAGGTTTTTCTCCTGTTACACAACCAGTTCTGGACTAAAATACTAATTATAGCAATAATCTATTGTAATAACAGTTTGCTCTCTGGGCTTGTAAAATGGTCTGAAAATTAAGCCTGAGCTTAAAAATGACTTAACGGGTAATATATTTGAAGTCTCAGCTGAATAAGTAATATTGACAAATACGTGAAATTAAATGCCTTCCCAAGCAAGAAGGGTTAGATCCACGTATAGTCTCGCTTGGAGTAGACTCATTGAAATAAATGAGACACAGGTTAATCATAAGTTAAGTCTACTGATTTCAGTGGGTCTACTCCATTACTAAATCTGGATCCATCCCTCTGTTCATGTGCGTTTTTAAAAAAAGCTTATTCTTTTCTTTTCACCAGATGGCATCTCACGAGCCACTTCTGCTTTATTTAATGAAGCTAGAAATGCCGTATTTGGAAAAGTAGCCCAAAGTTCCATCAGACGGATAGCAAGAAATGTCTTTCTCCACCTGCATAACCTGGACTTGAGTTTCCACCTGAGCAGGCAGACCGGAGCATTGTCAAAAGCCATTGACAGAGGGACAAGAGGCATCAGCTTTGTGCTCAGTGCTCTAGTCTTCAATTTGGGGCCCACTTTGTTCGAAGTGATGCTCGTTAGCAGTATTCTGGTATGTGTTGCTTAGCAAAATTGAAGCAGTTACTATTGTATTTATAGCAGCAGCTTAGGGTGTAATCCTGTACATCGAAAAGTCTTGGCAACTCCTGAAATTCCCCAGTGTGCCGCAAGGTGCAGGACATTTTTCTCTCTGCAGATGCACAGGGTTGCACCTTTAGCCAACCATTCGAATATGGCAAGACAGCAACCCGCAGGCAGGCTACTCTTCACCCGCTGTTTGTATTCGCCTTGCTCTGCATTGCTCACGGGCTGCTGGAGGGCTGCATTCACCCTCCACGGCTTGTCATGTCACCCAGATACGAACAGTGCAACCCATCTCGGGTGAGGCCAGCAAGCCAGGGGGCAAGAGCATCAAAACTCCCTGGCTGCTGTTGCCAAGCGGCTGTCTGGTGGCTGCCACTGCCAGGTGCCCCCAAGGTGCCCAGTCGACACCGTGGAGCAGCAGGCAGAGGTCGCCCCCTCTCCCCACTGTGATTCCCAGCTGATTTCAAGGAGTGGGGGAGTAGTTCAGCCCTTCCCTGGGTGCTGGGATAAAAGGAAACATTGCTCTGGACATCCAGAGCTGCTGGCAGCAGCAACAGTGGGGACCTGCTCCTCCCTGCCGAGACCTTTCAAGCTGCCAGCAAAGATGGCAAGGATCCTCACCGGGGGCAGAAGGGGTCTTGCTAGGAAGCAGGTGCTGTCTGCAGAAATGAGCCCGGTCGGTCCTTTCCTGCCAAGGTCCCACCTGACTTTGCTCTCAGACAGCGGATCGCCCTCCACGAGGCGGGGAGGATTTCCCAGCCTCTGGGCAGTTGCACCACTGCACAGGAGACCTTGTCTCTTCCCGGCCCCCTGCAGAAGGCAGGGGCTTTTGCCGGGCAGGGGCTGTTTTTTGCAAGCAGCGAGCCCTTCCTGGCAAGGCCCTCTCCTCTGGCGTTCTCCTGCTTTGTTCTTTGTGGGAGAGCGACTTTGCCCTTTGCCCCGACCTGTTGGAAACAGAGTTTACAGGGAAACAGAGCTGAACTGAAATTTAAGGAGACAGCCGTGGCAAGCTGGCAGCCGTCATGATTGCGGCTGTAAGAGAGGGCACTCATGGCTCCCTGTGGCGGAGGAAGAAGGAAGAGGGAGGGGACAGAGTGCCTAAGGTGAGCTGGCTTGTTTGTCAGGCTTACCAGGTAGCCCACCATGGGGGGCACCTATTGTGGGTTGCTCTGGCATTCAGCAAGGACACAGATGAAGGTAAGGCAAGTGCAGAGAAGGAATGCGATGTACAGACAAGGGCATTTGTGTGTTCCTGATTCCCATGCCAGTTCCAAATGGACACAACTTAAAAACAAGCCTTTAGTTTTGCATCGGCTTCTAGATGTATCCGCCAGCTTTTAAAGACTGTGTCTTCTGTGCCTTAGCTGCACATGAATCTAGTTTATGTGCTGCAAAATTCTCCCAGTATGTTCCCTCCACTTCTCAGCTGTGATTCACATGAATGGAAGCTGCTTCAAAAAGAGTGAGAGAGTAGCATTCGCCTTGGGAATGGCAGCTCTCAGTGTGGTTTCACTGGGTCAGATGTTACATAATCCATTCCATATCTCCTCCTCTGACCTACATAGAGAATAGAGGCTGTTATAGCATCTGAACCTAGGCAGCGTTTTTCATGTTTTGAGTGTGTATGTAGAAGAACTTCCCTTTAAGTTAGCTGTGCTTTTTCTTGTAGTTCCTGAATCTCAAAGTAGGAACATTTTGAGATAGCTGGATACAGTTCACCCCAAAGTGAAGCACTTGTTCCACCTTTCATTGACTTCAGCATTACTCATTTCCTTGATATTTGAAATCAGTGGGGCTTATAAATATTCAATTTTGGCATCATAAATTAGTTGACCAACGGGGAACCACATTAGAGTAGCAGCCTTGGTGGGAGGCTCTCACAGCTGCTTTGCCATGTGCAAAATGCAAGAAAACTGAAAGGGGAATCAGCCTAAAATTTATTTCATTGACCCCCCTGACACCTTGATCCTAAATGCACTTTGGATCGGATCCATATGCTACTTTTTAGCTCCAAAAATCTATCTGCACCAGCTGGCCCCCATGTTGCATCACTCAGTCGTGGGCCTTGAGACACTGTGGCTCACGTCCTTGCAGAAAGCCTTCCTTGAGAAAGCCGGCACTGGTATGCAAAGCACCTCCCTCCTTCTACACACCTGAGAATTCTGCAGTCGTAAATGAAAACCACGTGAACAGGGTCCGAGTGCAGTCGAATAATTATTCCCAGGTTCTCGCGGCAATTCCTTAGGAGCCCCATCGGCTTACGAGCTTCTCTACCTGAGGCACGTTTTCCATTCATCTTAATTGACGGCCTGTCTGTGTGTAGGCTCACCTGTGTAAGTTGCTTGTGGATTGGAAAGCATCCATGGATGTGAAAAGCCCCAGATGTGTTGCCAAGGAATCAGATTGTGTCTCTCCCAGACATCCCCCTGCATTGTCACTTGCCTTGCAAATAATCATTTTCCTCGTAGTATATTGCATCTAGATAGCTTTTTCTATATCGATAGCATAACTGAAATGGTAGATCTTGGAAACTGCTTACTGATGCCCTTCCTTTTCCCCTCCTCTTTCCTGCTTCAGTATTACAAATGCGGAGCACACTTTGCACTAGTAACCTTGGGGACGTTGGGAGCATACACGGTGTTCACAATAGGAGTTACACAGTGGAGGTAAGCCATTTCTCCAGAGTAATTAGGCTTAACTGTTTTGTGGAGCTGCAAGGAGAGCAACTCTTTATGGCCACCCTTTTGTCTTGCAGGACTAAATTTAGGTTAGAAATGAACAAAGCAGATAACGATGCAGGTAATGCTGCAATTGACTCGCTGCTGAATTATGAAACTGTGAAGGTGAGCCATTAACGTGCTTAACTTTTCATATTGTCATTAACTCAGTTTATCCATTAATGCCTCTTTTCCTTATTCTCTAGCAGGGGTGGCCAAACCAAGGCTCGGGAGCCACGTGCGGCTGTTTGAGCTCATTTTGGGGCTTGCCACTCACTGCTGTGGGCGCCCCCAGGTGATCGCGTGCTACTTGCCGCCTGCTGCCACCTGTGGGCACCTGCTTGCTGCTCCCAGATATCTGACGTTTACCCTCTGTGGCTCTTCCGTTGAGCTAGTCCAGCCACCCCGCTCTATAGCAACTTGTATTTGCACACTTCTTAATAGTACCAGTAATGATTTACAGGATTAAGTTGTCCTTCAGAATTTTGACTTATTCTGGCTTGAAGTCGTTCCTGTCTCCCATTTGTGCTTGCTTTGTGCTCCCTTTGTGTTACCTTTAAACAAAATGATTTATCTCTTTGGGGAAATATGACTGAAGAGCCTGAACGCATTGTTTGCTTGTTTGCTGTTTGTAACTTATATGAAGGTTATGCTCCAGTGTTGGAGCGTTGGGCTAAGGCCAGGGTTCAACTTCCAGTTCCACCGGGAAGCTCGCTAGAGAATAGTAGGATAGCCGTCCTCTCCTGGTTGGATCTGCTGTCCGGGGACTGTGCTCCAGGGGTCCTGTGCCCCTTGGAAAAGGAGGGATAGGGCAGTGTGCCAAATGTACGGGCAGAACCAACAGCCAGGGCAGCAAATGGCTGCCGTACTTGAGGAGCTGCTTGCCACCAGGAGCAGGAAGCAGGAACAGAATGCTGCCTATCTGGCGTTGGCAGGTCAGGTGCTGTGGTGGGTGGGTTGGCTGAACAGCGCACGGAAGGTGCCGTTCCATGGAATGCAAAGCTGGCTCTGTATTCAGCAGCCCTGTACCTTGTACGATCCGCGCATGATGTGAGCCCTTACACGTTTTTCTTTCTGTTTGCTAGTATTTCAATAATGAAAAGTACGAAGCCCAGCGGTATGATGGTTACTTGAAGACGTATGAAAATGCCTCACTGAAGACTACCACGACCTTAGCTCTGCTCAACTTTGGACAAAGTGCTGTGTTCAGTATTGGTCTAACAGCCGTCATGGTGCTGGCTAGCAAGGGAATTCTAGCAGGTAGTCCCACAGGCAACAAGGCTTGGTTTTTAGCTGTGTTTCATTTTGCTGGAGTGCTTGGCTAAATGGAAGTCCTTAAAGGCCGTGCCTGGACAGAATGAATGGCGGGTAGCCTCAACTTTCTGCGCACACTGAATCTGAGATGGTTCTCTCTTCCAAGTGTATTTATTTTCAAGGACTATATTTGGTTCTTGGAACAGTTTTATCAGTAACACATTGCAGAGATTCTCAGAGGTGTAGAACAGAATCTGCCAGTTGGTCATAGAAGCCTTGTGGGTGGGACACCCAGATGGCTACTAAGGTAAAAAGGAAGGTGTAGAATACAGTGTTTTTTTAAGAACATACCACTTCTTGGTGACGGGTGGAAATGAGCTGCAGTGCCTTGAAGAAAAGCACGGGTAAGTCCAGCCATATAGAACTTATGGCCGGACTTAACTTACGACTGACCCGATGAGAGATAGCAGTAGCCAAATATTTCGGGCCTTGCTTGCATAACTCCCCATCCCCACCACTTCCTCTCCAAATATTTTTCCCACTTCCTCTCCAAATATCTGTCCAACATGGCAGATTGTGATCTTGCCATGTGACTCCCAGTTGTCATCTGACTTCAGTTTGAAGAGTGGAACAGGGTTGATCGAAGCTTCTTTTGCAGCTGCTGAGGCTTATGTTGAAGGGCAAAGGTACATCACGAGAAGATTGCAGGGCATCTGGGTAATGAGACATAACTGACATTTTACCTTTTCTCTTTCATTAAGGTGACCTGACCGTCGGTGATCTAGTAATGGTGAATGGATTGTTGTTCCAGCTGTCCTTGCCGCTTAATTTCCTGGGAACTGTCTACAGAGAGACGAGGCAAGCGCTCATAGACATGAACACGTTGTTTACGTTGCTTAGCATAGACACAAAAATTAAAGTAAGTATTTTCCGTAAATGTTTCTCAGAGCCATGCAGAATGTAATAAAATGAATGGGGTCACCTTCTGGTGCTAACCTTGCTTCATCTGAGAACTAATTTGCATCCTAAAATGGAATGTGAGGCGCTTGGGATTGTTCTTTTGTTAGAGTGGTTACTGTCATGTTACTGAAAGCTTTTTTTTTTATTTGCAAAGCAGCATTTATAATCTTTGCACTTCATGTGTGCACCGTGCACTGAAACCTTTTTTTACTGTTTTAATTAATGATGCAGAATTTATTGTGCAAACGCTGCCTAGAAGCTGGACGGTGGCAGTAGAAATTCTTGAGATTTAGAAGAGTGGGGAGGAGTGTGCGCGAGAGAAAGAGACTTACCTGTGTGTTGAAACGGATAGTTTTCTAACTTGGGCAGACTCTAGTCTTTGGCCTTGCCTTACTTTGAATTAGATCAACTGTTTGGCTTGTTAAGCTCTTTGAAATACCTTCTGGGCAGTGTGTAAAGCAGCACTCTTCTTTTGATAGGATAAAGAGCTGGCTCCGCCCCTGCAGATCACACCACAGACTTCCACCATCGCCTTTGATAACGTGCATTTTGAGTACCTGGAGGGGCAGAAAGTTCTCAGTGGCGTGTCTTTTGAAGTCCCCGCAGGAAGCAAAGTGGCCATTGTAGGAGGCAGTGGGTCAGGGTGGGTAAGCGGATGTGCAAAATTCTGCATCATTGATTGATTTCGCCTTTTAAATGGCCATTTTAAAATATTTTTTTAAATGCAAGGAGTAATCCAAGTTCTAACTCCTCTCCTCTCTCTCTCTCTCATTCTCTCTCTCTCTCTCTCTCTAGGAAAAGCACAATAGTGAGATTATTATTCCGCTTCTTTGAACCTCAAAAGGGTGATATTTATGTTTCTGGCCAGAACATACAAAGCATCAGTTTGGAAAGCCTGAGGAAGGCTATCGGAGTCGTACCTCAGGTATTGCGCTTCTTCTAGCTGGGAAGTCATGAACAGTTGTAAAATACTGACGCTGCAGCCACAGAGTCATAATGCAGAAAATGGGGCAATGGAGCAGCTGGGAGAATGTCCGAAAGGCAGAAGGAAGGAAGAACCCAAACGAGCTTGGCTGCAAATAGACAAGAGCTCATACTTGGGACCTGCTCTGTTTGGCCATTGTTAAGGTCCATCCCCCCACCCCGCCCGCACACCTTTCAAATGGATTATTAGCATAAAATAAATCCAGATAACCATAAACTAGCCCATACACCGAACTGGGTTAAGCCAGCATCTCTGCAAAAGCCAGCATCCAGATAAAACAGAAGCCTTTGAGATCTGGAGGTTCAGAGTGTGGCGGACATGCTTTCAGCTGGAACTCACTTCCCCATGCATGGCACCTTACTGCTTTCAGTTCATTTCTGGGCGTAATTCAAGGGGCTGCTGCGTGGAACATAAAGCCTGAAAAGGTCCCACCTGGGAGAGTCAGAATGGACCCTTGTCTTGAATGCTAATTGGTCCATAAACAATGGACATAAATTGTAGCCTTTTTCTAGGTGCTCCTCTTGCTCTAGATAAGGCGGTGGTCGCTTTTGCACAGTGAAGTTCTCTTATGAAGTATATTTGCTGCTCCCTTCTGTCTTTCACACCTCAGGTTAAAATCATTTTTATTCAGGAAAGCTTTTATCTGATATTTTGCTGTTTGGGGTTTGTATTTTTGCACCTGGGATATTGTATGTCCTGTGCTCTGTTCTAGGTGATTTCTTATTGTATGTTTTCATTAGCCCAACTACTTTAATTTTAGTGATAGAAATGTAGCATGCCGATATTTTAAATAAATGCAGTGGTCGTGTGGTTTGAAAAAGCCTGAAAAATTAGTAGCACTAGAATATGGATAAGGCTATCCTACATTACATCCTATGGTATTAGTGCTGCATTTAAAGTCATATAAGTATCCATTTTAATGCCAAAATAAATCTATCTGCCCCGATTCTTCCCCCACCCTGACTTGGTGCTTCTGCAACCTCTCATTAAACGTCCTGGAAGCACTGTGGCCTGAAGGGCCTTCAGTGGAACCTTCTAGACATTTTACTATTGACAGTTCAAACGAGCAACCCAAACCGCTCTGTGCTTCCAGTTGGCGTTCTGTTTTAAGAGGCGTTGTTCTTCTGGCAAATGTTTTAGGACGCTGTTCTCTTCCATAATACCATCTTCTACAACCTCCTGTATGGCAATATCAATGCCTCGGCAGAAGAAGTCTATGCTGTGGCAAAACTGGCAGGGATCCACGACGCCATTCTCAGAATGCCCAACGGGTACGACACGCAAGTGGGCGAGCGAGGACTGAAGCTGTCGGGTAAGTTCATAAAAGGGCAACTGGCTTCCACAGTGGCGATTTTTCTGTCCCGCCTCAGGCGTGGTGCGCAGTTCATACCTCACTCCAGTCGCTGGTAATACAGCTGACTTAGCACTAAGGTAAATGCTGGGCTTGGTATTAAATGGTCACCCGGTAGCCCTGAGCTTCCCGCAGGGTCGCCGGGCTGGCTAGCAGACTGTTTTACTGGGAAGAGCGCGCCGCCATGGCGCCCCGTCCCTTCCCCTCTGATACAGCGACCAGCGCTGCGGCAGTCAGCCTGCCGCGTGGGCAGAATGGGAATGATTACCGGCTGCTGGGTGGCGTGAAACGCAGGCACCTCCCAGGCTTAGGCAAGCGTACTAAGAACTTTCCCAAGGCATCTCCTACCAGTATAAATGGGGATCTGTAAAGGTGTGACTTTTCTGAAATAAATACTAGTAGCAGGTCATGTAGAAATGCAGCAATTTAAAGGTTGGAGTGTTTTTATGCTCCCACTAATCTGCGGCTTGGCGGGATGTAAATAGGCAGACTGAATGGCAAAAAGGCCTCTGGGGCAGGGGGGCGGAGGACCTGTCTGTGTCTCTGCCCTGTGCGAGTGGCCTAGGGCTGGGGCAGATGGGTCTTGGAGCACCGGCCGCTCCTGACTCCCGGCTCTCCTCGCCCACCAGCTGTGGAAAGAGCTGGCCAGATCATGCCTCTTTGGCAGACTGTCCTTCCTGCTTGCAGGTTCCTTTTCCTGGCGTAGAGCCTTTCGCCCTGCAAAGTGAAACCTGGAGCAGTTGCAGCCATGGCAGAAAAGGTCCCCTCAAGGGAAGCCAAGACTGTGCGTCTCACGTAATTAGTTCATTATTTATTAGGGTGGCATTTGGTGTCTATCCTTTCAACATTAAAAGAGCAATAACTTCATCAAACCTCAGTCATGGGTTAAGCTAAATGGGGACTGGCTGTCCTGAAGCTGTGAAGAGCGCCCAGGTGTTTGGTTCCTGAAGCTGTGCAGGTGCACAGAGCCCCTTGTGCCTCCTTAGGGTTTGCAGGGCAGGTGAGAGGATCAGCTAGCATTTCTTCCGTAATCCGTGGATGAGAAGGGCAGCCAGCGCTTCCCAGCTTCTGGTGCTTGCCCTGCTGCACATCCCCAGTCCCCTGATCTCAAAGCAAAGGATGGAGTGATCACTCGCATCCAGAGCTCCCCTAATCTGTACTTCATCTATCAGCTCCTCCCTATTGGTCAAGACCAAGTCAAGGATGTTTCCCCCCCTCGTCGCCTCTCGGACCCTCTGTGTGAAAAACCCTCCCTCTATAGCTTCTAGGAAGCGACGTGACCTGGCTGCCACCGCCGAGTGAGTCTCCCAAGTAATATCCAGGAGACTGAAATCTCCCATAATTACTGTGTCCCTCCCCCGAGATATCCTTAGAATCTGGCCTGTCAGGACATCACCCAGGGTCTCAAGTTGACCTGGAGGGCGATAACATACCCCCACTGTCTGGTCTCTTTCCCTGTCAAAACCCCTAAGTTTCACCCAGACGGCCTCTACCGAATCCCCATCTGTGCTGCATTCTATCTCACTGCATCCTATCCCTTCCCTGACGTATAAAGCCACGCCCCCACCTCTTTTTCCCTTCCTGTCCTTTCTAAAAAGGTGATACCCTTCTGTGTTCGCATTCCAGACTCGCCTTTCATCCCACCAAGTTTCTGTGATCCCCACCAGGTCATACCCTCCTATTCCCAGGAGAGCTTCCAGCTCTTCCTGCTTTTTACCCATGCTTCTAGCAATGGTGTACATGCACCTCAACTCCTTCCCACCGCTTCCGTTCCTTGGAGTCCCCAGCCTCCTCCTTCCTCCCATCCTCCCTGATACCTGGCCCCTCTCTGAAGGAGACACGTTCCTGGGGGGCCTGAATCCCCCCCCCCCCCCCGGCTCAGTTTAATGTCTTCTCATGATGGCTTTCTAGATAGGTGAACGTGTGACAGGCTCTCCATGCGACAACCTTTGCCAGGTGTACTTGGGACTTCCTGAATGTTAAGCCAGGGAGCCGGGAGAGGCATTTGTTTGCAGACGATTTAAATAGCACGCTCTCTCTCTATATATAAAGCTCAGCATTTACTATGCTAAAGGTCTTTCAGTTTCCTTGCTGGGCTTTCAATATCTAAATTGCAGCAGCCCAGTAACTCAATTTGAAAGTTGACAATTTACCTTAATTAAATGCTATACTTTTAATTATCGTGTTGACATACCATGGGCAGAATCATAGCAAATAGGCCAGTGGAGTAGAAGTAAAACATTCTTTCTTTCATGCATGACTATAAATAGTAACCCCTCTAAGCATTGCAAATGGTGAAGAGCTTTTCCTTCTGTTTCATAAGGCTGGAAATGCAGTGGTAAGGAATTGTTACAATGAAATCCTTAGACAAAGCATTAAAACCTGATTGCCTTTATCAATACTGTGAAATTCTTTTGGACACAGCACAGCCACTGGCTGAGGTCTTTTGTGTAATTGTATGTGCTCGGCGTTAATTTTGCTGGGAGGGTTCGGGTTAGGATTGGGGGTGGAGTGGGGCTGCGTCGCCTGTGCAGTTGTGTAATGCCTTTCCTGCGATCTGAAGCATAAACACGGCAATTATAAATACCCCAAAACCATCCCGGGTTGCAGGGTAGTGTGGAGAGAACAATAAGCCAGTGTGGCGTCGTGGGTAAGAGCGTGGGACTGGGACTCCGGCGATCTGGGTTCGAGTCCCCGCTCGGCCATGGAGCCAGCTGGGTGACTCTGGGCCAGTCGCAGACTCTCAGCCCAACCTCCCTCACAGGGCTGTTGTTGTGGGGATGAGATGGAGGAGGAGAATGATGTAAGCTGCCTTGAGGAAAAAGGCAGGATATAAATTGGGGGGAAAAATTTAAAAAGCCACAGTGGTGTTTTCAGTGAAGTGGCTGTTTAAGAGCAGCTTGGCATAGGACTGAGTTTCAATCCAGAGAGCACCCTGGTTGTGAAAGCCCCACGGCGGGCAGGGAGGGGGCAGCCCTCCCATTGTATGCCCGATCATCTGTGGGGCGCATCAAGGCTAGTATAGCTTGTGAGACAGTGCGGCTCATGTCACGTGAACCCACCCACATCTGCATCGGGCCGAGCTTTGTGAGGTTGCCGAAGGAGGCGCTTGTGCCCAAGGGATGCTCTTAGGAGCCGCTGGCGATGGCAGTTTTCCCCGTACATGCAGCTCAGTGCGACGATCTGATTCCTTACGCAAAATCATTTTCCTTGAAGCAGTTTGGCCATACTTGACGCCTCCCGCATGCACAGATATTTGGAGAACCCCGGGTGGCTCAGTGTGCCTTGGCTGTGACGGGTTGGAAAGGCCATCCCCGTGGTTAATATTTTTGCCGGGAGAGTGACACGCATGGACTCAGCAATGGGCATGGGAGAGGCCTGGCATTCGGGGCATTACTTATTCAAATACCGGCAACCGCCAATTCAGCACACTTCAGAGCATGCTTCATATAAAGGGAGAGTGTAGCAGAAATCACATCTTGGGTGAATAGTTCAATTTCTGTTTATTGCTCAGCTTCAGCACAGCCACTTAAGGCTCAAAGTGAAATGAGATTATTATCCTCCTAAAGTGGCTTGCTAAAACAAGTCAGTGCTAGTTAGAAGGGCACATCACCAAGAATATGAAGGTATTAAAGAGAAGCCTTGTCAAATCTTTGGAATCCAGCACAGGAAGACAGACGCATATATAACCATTAATTACTTGTGGTGCCTCCAAAATCTGAAATGAATTTTAAATTTCCAAAAAACAAGCCTGCATGTTTAATAGCAATAGTGCGTTCTGAAGCGCCTTGGAAAATGAACCCAATAGCAAGCTTAGCAGATGGAGGGAAATGGTGCCCTGGATACAGGGGAATGTGAATAGACACCAGGTTCTTCCACGGCTTATTTTACACAGATCTCTGCTATAAATTGCAGTGTGGTGTGTGCAACGCAGCAGCGCTAGTCAGTTGCGCAGCACATTTTCCGTGTGATTTGTGGGTGTCGAGACACACTGGTTTGGCCTGCCCAGTATCCAGAAAATCCCATCTGGACGCCCCCTTTAAAAGGAGCTTAGCTATGGTGTAAAGTTCAATAGATGTCATGCTTGCTTCTGCTTTGCCAGAACAACTCTTGGTCATTCTAATGCAGCACTCACTGTTTGAGCACTGTACTTGTTTTGTTTATTATTTGATTACCTTTAAACCGCAGTCTTCTTTTGAAGGGCTCGGGGTTCTAGAATGACGGTCGTTTCTCTCGCTGGGTTAAGGACACGTGCACGTGTTGGGTGTAGCGTCTTTCATTTCTGAGCATCATCTAAGGCAAAACCCGCTACTACCGTCTTTGTTGGGTCTTGTGTCTTTTAGGAGGAGAAAAGCAGAGAATTGCTATAGCCAGAGCCATCTTGAAGAATCCTTACATCCTCCTCTACGATGAAGCCACTTCATCCTTAGATTCAATTACAGAAGAGGTGAGTGAAGCTGCAGAACTGGGGCTTTCCCCGCTGCATCCCTGGCAGGCCGCCCTCCCTCCCACTCCGCTGGCTTCACAAAGAGCTCAGGCCGGGTCACCGAGAGCCCCAGCTGTTCCGGATGGGGATGAACGGGGCGCCAGCACAGCATCTTGCGTCACGTGAAGCCATTGGGATTGCGGGCGGTGAAGCCTTAATTTGAGATTAAAGCCATTGGTCGTCTCCGTTAATCAGAATCAGTCCTGAATATCTCTGCTCCACGCTCATGGTGGAGCAGCTGTTCCGAGACGCAAGTCAGGCATCTGCAACCTCTGGCTTGGTATCAATTTATATTCTCAGGTAGAGCTGTGAATGTTCAGGATGTTGTGACACCGATGTCTCGACATTGCTGTAGCAACTACATCAGACTTCACAGCGGTTAAGCACAGGCGTCTCGGCACCAGCGATGATTTCCTAAACTAATCTTCCTGTCTATAGCAGAGGCGAACTGTCTCGCCTTGTGTTAGGGTACTTGGCATACCTGTTGACCTGCAGTCACGAGATTGCCTGTCTGTTGACAGTTGATGTGCACAGTCCTTTCCAGCGTGGAGGACGATAAAAGATGCACCTGTCAGGAGTAGCCTCCTTATGTTTCCATTCACAGATTGCCACATGTCTTCCCACCCTACATATTTGCTGCCTTTTGCTTGTTTTTACCAGGTTGTCTGTCAAATGATCCTTACACAACACAGCTGCACTTCAAAAGCAGCCAGTAAAAACAACTGCTTGCCCCCCAAAATGGGCACCAGGCAATCGAAAGAGGGTAGTTTGTACACAAGGGAAAGCGAAATGTAAGCTGTTGTCCGGCTCAACTGCATGTTAAAGGAATTACAGGACAAAGACAAGTTAAACCAGTGTAGATTTCTACAAGTTAGAAGCTGTATTTTAGAAGCTCAGCCAAGAGTTCTTTCTGACTCCATTTTCTTGGGGGTTTCCAACCTTTATAAAAATGCATGATCTCTGTGTGACATAGCCTGTGAAATACCAGTGTTGGACTGGGTTCAGGCAACATGATAACGCACACTTAAATTGAACCATTCACTTCTCATTGAGCCATGAGTTGTTGAAACCTGGATTAATACATTGGTGGAACCCAGTTGCATTAAACCATGGTTTGCTAATGTTGAACAAATGACAGTTGACAATCCAGTAACAAACCATGATGTGTTATAGCTGGGTTCAAACACAGTAACCCAGATTTCAGCAATACACAGCTATCCATACTCTGCCCTTGAGTGTGGGTTATTGTCTGAAACCAGTAAGTGGAACCTGAATTCTTGTACTTCTACCACCTCTCCCTCCCTCCCTCCCTCTCTCTCTCTCTCTCTCTCTCTCTCTCTGTCATTTGGAACTGCCACTGAAGTGCTCAGAATCACTTCTTATCAAATGATTAAATTGTTTTTATAGATGTTTCTTGAGATAGTTTGTCCCCTCATCTGAAAGGCACCAGATGTTCTATATCATTAATGTTCTATGTACCTCTAATTTTCCAGAACATCTTGAATGCCATGAGGGATATGGTGAGACACAGAACTTCCATCTTCATTGCACACAGGTTGTCAACAGTGGTTGATGCTGACGAGATCATTGTCCTAGACCAGGTGAGAACCGACGTCTTGGTCATACATTGCCTTAGTCACCTTGTGCAAGTCTTTGGAGGGTCCGCTATTTAGAGCCCGATTGCCTTCGACTGCAGCGCATTTTCACGAGCGCTGTATGCTCTGCTATCAGCGTATGGAATTGCGCATAAACATTAATACATACAAATGAATTTAGGAGTGTGTGTATTTAGGACAGAAGGAGTGAGAAAACCAACTCTGCTTATCTGGCTTATAAGTGGATTATCCTTAATTATTTTCACTGAGTGGCTTAGTGATGGCAAGACGGTTGTGCATTTCTTTAAAGTGTACTGTTTTTATGCTGATTTTGTGTTGTTTGTGTTCTTTTGCCTAATGTTTGTCTTATTCATGGTTTTATCTTATCAGGATAGTTACTACTTTTCAGACGCTTACATAGCTTTACATTACAATGGATACATATGATATGTAGGATATTCTTTTGTGGCTCTTAATTAGACGGGAAGTGTGATGCGTTATTCGCCATGACCACTGTATATACTGGGATATTTTTTTTTCTACCTTACCTTTCCATATCAGCGCAAAGGGCAGTTTGCATCACTAACAGCAAGGTCAGTTTTCCACATGCACCATTTACACAAGCAAGGAAGGAACCAGCTTTGGGGAAGCCCAGACATGGCAGATGGATGGAGAAACAAGCCCTGTGGGGGCGGGGGGACAATTTGGAGGGGACCCAGAGCAGGACTGCATGTCTCCAGGAGCCACAGACTGCTGCCGGAAGTGGGGAGGAGGCGAAGGAGCAGAGGGAAGGCGGAATGGCGTTTCCTTGAGAGGGTTCTGGCTGGCATGGAAGGAGCTCTCAGTGCCATAGCACTTTGCTGCAGGTCCCACTAGCGAGCAGCAGCTCAGTACAGGATGAACCGAGGGGGAAGTTCGAGGGAGGGCTTGGGGGTTATTTCGTGCAGGATTGCTCTGTGAGGAAAGGCTACGATATCTGGGATGGTTTGACTTAGTGAAAAGTCGAGTGAGCGGGATGTGAAGGAGGGGCCTGGTGTGGAGAAAGTGGAAGAGGAGAACTTTTTTTCCTAATACTAGAGCCCATCCTCACCCTGTTTGGTGGGAGATGCGGGACAAACGCACTGAAGCTTTTCGGCACTCAGGGAGCAGCTGGGTAGTTAATTCTCTCTTCTGGCTCCAGCGGCAGCGGCTGCTGGGGAACATGGGCAGGAGGGAGCTTCTGCAGTTGTGTCCGGCTTATGGGTTTCCCACAGGCAACTCCACCTTGTGTGCGAACACACTGCTGCACAAGATGGGCCTCGTTCTCCTCTGGTGTGGCTCTTCTTGTGTTCTCAAACAAAGGAGCACAAGACCCGCTGGAAAGCTCAGAAGGTCCATGTGGAAAGTGCTACTGAAGGGGGCGGAGCTTCCAGGCCGCTCTGGGACCTCAGCATTAGGACGTCATTCACTTGCCGTGGTTCACAATTATGCCAAGAGACCTTTTCTCTTGAAATCAATGGCATCTGCACCCCAGAGCGTGCAGACATGTTTCTGTACTGCTGCGTGTTCAGAGATGGTGCTGGTGCCATTGAAGAGGGTGCAGGGAAGGTGGTACACCACTGATTCCACTGAGGGGCAAAGCTCAGGCGTTTGTGAATGCACGTCCTAGCTGGATGCTTACGCTTGGATGCGATGGGGGCTTGAACTACACACTTCTCGACAGGTGAACCTGTGCCTGGCCTGGCCTTTCCCAAGCAGCATTCTTCTGGCTATCTTCACCCTGCTTGGAAAAGCGCCTTTTCCATATCTGTTCTATGCAGAAAATTTAACCTATAACGTACTGGCATAGCGCTAACTAAACGATAATGACTGGATTTTTTTAGAAGACCCCATTAAAGGGGCTCATTAGTGGTGCTGGCACAGCTGGGATGTTTCGCCCGTGAAGCGCCTCGCTCAGTGGAGGCCCCGTGATGATCTCGGCGAGGCCGCCTGGTGCAGCCCGGCCCCTGGCTAGCTCGTAAAAAGCCCATGACTTCTGTTCTGCAGAAAGCTGTTCGCTTTGCCCTCGTGGCTTGCAAAGTGCTGCAGGCCAGCTCGTGAAATGAAGACGGAACAAAAAGGAAAATGGGAGGGAAGAGGGAAGAGGGACCGGAATGCTGCGCAGCCACTTTCCTGCACAATGTGCATTTGCAGTAAATTCAGCATGTAATAAAAATGTCTGGATAAAGGGTTGTTCTTCGGAAGTATTAGATAACGAGCTTAGCAGGATGGGAAGCTTTTTGTCCCCCTAAAATTGCTGGAAAAGCTTTGCATACTGTCTGTTTCAAATGCTTCCCTTTCTTCAGTGATGAATTGTAAATTAGGGTGACCTATTGCGAGCTTGATTTTTAAAAAAAAAAATGTATTGAAAGCAGAAGAAAAATGTGTGTGATGTGAATCAGAGTCCCGTTGATTTACCACTGAGTTAATCCAACAGATGCTGCAGCTTCAATTATACATCAGAAGTTTAAATCAGAATTGTGTCATTGTAACCTCGAGAAGCTGGAATAGCAAAAGACAACCCCTAATTCAAATAATTCATGAAAGTTTTAAAAGGCTTTTGAAGTATCTCTTTTCTCTACTCACTAATAAAATTCTCCTACTTCGAATTGTTCACCTGTTGCTTTCTGGGCAAAATTTCATACAAATACCTGCCATCTACATATTCACCTGCTTCTTAGGCAAGCTCTTTAGATAGACTTTCCAGCACAGAATTGTTTGCTTTTGCAGATCAACTGACTTCCAACCAACAGTTTGCCTAAGGGAAAAGATCGGGTTGTCCTGACTCTGTTGGCTTGGCTCTTTCTGGTTTGGCTGCCATGCAGTACAGCCAGCCTCATTAACGGCTGGGCCATTCTTGGCACTCCTGCAGGCAGATCGGTCTCGGCTCATCTCACTCACGTGTGTTCTTGGTTTAGCCAGGTGGAGAGAAGATGGCGCAGCACTCGCCTTCCACGAAATCTGGAGAGCGTTCTTTTCCTTGGGCAGCCTTCTGGCTGTGAGGAGGGGCCAGGCTAGATGTGGCAGCGGAATCGTTCACGTGTCTGCCCCATTCACGTGCAGGCTAGGTGGGCCTGCCTTCGGCGGCGGAGAAGAGGCATGCTGTGCCCACATGCCCGCTCTTCCGTGCCTTTGCCTCCCTTAGTCAGGTGCCGCACACATGTGCCTTCTTGCCTGGCTTTGCTACTGGACATGTGCGACGGATGCCAGAAGCAATGGACTGAAGGGGGGACAGGGGAAGGGTCAGTTCCCTCCCCACACAGCCTTCGTGTTTAAGACTCCCCAGTGTCACTGACAGGCGGACAGGACACAAGGGCAAAAAAAAATCCACAGCCGTGATCCCCGTTTGGACCACTAGACTGAAGAGTCAGGCTCCGCTGGAGCATTCGGAAAGGAGAGGGCTGGGGCAGCCCTCTTCCTTTCCCTCCGCCCATCTTTCCCCAAGGGAAGGCCACAGTTAAGCCGCTGGACACGGCCTTTGCAGCCAGGTGGTCATGGGCCAGTCCTTGGCCTCTCTAGTTCCAAGGGCCCAGTAGCAGGCGACGCGGGGACCTCCCTGCTTGAAAATCCCGCCTCTGCCTGCTGGGTCATCGTGGCTGGCCTGGATGGAAAATGAGCCCAACCTTTCACCAGGCAGCGTCTTGTGCTGCTGGTCGATTGGCCGTGTAGCTGCTGAAGGCAAGACGACCAAAGATTGGAAAGGAGGGGAAGGGGAAAGGCACCCAGATGTGCCATGTCTTTGCCCTTCTCCCAGGGGGCGTCTGATATCCCAGCTTCCGAGAGCCCCTCCCTCAAACATGGCTGGTATTTTGCCCTGACAAATGGAATGCACTGCTGGCTTTTGAGTCTGAAGCCTTCTGGTCTGTGATCACAAATTTGTGTCTGCCATGCTTTTGTGGGGGCACTGAATTCAGCTTCTTGGGAGTCTTGGTGTTCAACCTTGTGCTTGCAAGAAGAACTGCAGCTTCTAGCATTTCCGGCTGAAGAGCAAACCATGGACACTTGGATGGATGCTGACGCAATCTTTCTGCTAGTCAAGAGATACAGGGGTAGCGTCCTGTCCCCATAAGAAGCACGACATTGTTCAAAGCATTCTCTTGGGCCATGCATATGTATTTGCATAATGCTTACAAACTAGAACGAATTTAGCTCATTGTGGAGCTGGAAGGTTGCCTTGACACAGCATTTTATGATATTACTCTCTTTAAGCAGTCTGCTTTCTGTGTGCAGAACGCATGCCTGGTGTGATGCGGCTGTTTACCTGGCTGGCTGCGGGTGCCTTCAGCATGCAGTGCTGTGCTTACACCAAACCCGTCTGGGACGGATGCTCTTTGCCTAGTAACATGGGATGGCTACCTGCGCAGTGTTTCTCCTCTGGGCTGTGGGTTGGACACCTTCCTGCTCCAGACGGCAGATAGTGTTTGATCACCGGCTTCATGTTTTTTTAAAACAGGGTAAAGTTGCAGAGCGTGGTAAGCATGTAGATCTCCTTAGCAGTCCCAGCAGCCTCTATTATGAGATGTGGCACACGCAGAGCAGCCGGATGCTGAATAGAAATAACGGCGAGAGGTGGGAGGAGAGAAACCATCACATGTCCAAAGAGGAGGAGAGGAAGAAGCTGCAAGAGGAAATCATAAACAGCGTGAAAGGCTGTGGGAACTGCTCCTGCTGAGTCCGAGTCCGGTCCTCACCCACTCCGGGTTTGATGGTGACACGAGTTTGCACTGAAGCTGCGTTCTACATTCAGCACAATAAACAATTCCGAGATTTTCTTGGCTTTGTAAAAAGGCTGTTTTCCATGGAAAATAATTTCTCTATCCAAAGGATTTTGTATCTGGCTCTTACCTACTCTGATATTTATGGAGATTGGTAGGAACAGGTTGAAACTGTCTTGGACTATCTTGAGTAACACATGTTTTTGGTGATAATCTCAAATACGTTTCCAACAATAACTTGTTTAATGGCAGAAATCCCTATCATCTGGCCAGAATGCTATGATGTGTTTGCATTATCTACGACACTGACAGTGGGTTGAAATGTTTTTATATATCAGTTTTAACAAAATCCAATTTAATCCATGTCTGTGTGTTAATGGGGACAACACAGCAGTTAACATTCTGAAATAATTGTTGGGTTCAAAAGAATTTTTGTCCCCTTTAAAAAAATGATAGTCATGAACTACATCAGCAAATCCAAAGCAGTGGCATTTCTGTTTTGTCCCTCAACACTGTTAGTTGTCTCACAAAAAGTACATATTTCTGCAAGGAGTAAGATATCAAAATTATGAAAGAAAATGTATGTCCTAAAATGATCAGTGCACCTTGCAAGGCAAATTAATAAAGCTAATTTCATCTCAGTTCTCTACTTTTTGTAGAAACAAACAAATTATTCAATTCCAATGAAAATTCGGTACAAATATTGTCAGAGTTATGAGGTTGTTTAGCATGGCACAGAATGTCTTGAAATCCTTGGGTGCCATTCAGAGCACCTCTCCATTATACCCAGTTGTGTCTGTCTTAGTGATGAGAATGTCTTTGTTTGCGAAAATTGCCAAGTCGGTGCAAGAAATGGCCTTGATTGCAAACATTCTTTAATGGGCATTACAGTACAAGGATGAGCAACTTTCCCATTGTGTGTGCAAAGCTCAGCCCTAGGAATGCATGGTGACGGTTCAGATGTTATTTAATTTAGGGTCTATCGTGTGCCATTCTTGGAAGTTAATGCAGAGAATGGCAGAGGCTACAAATAATGTCATGTGTCTGTATGAAATAGCTGATCAAATGTTTTTAACAACTCTGCCATTCTGACCACGTCATTGTGAGATGTGAGGGAGGAGGGCATCACACCAGTACTGATGGCAGGGGACAGGAAAAGTGTGTCGATAGCTTGTGGTTGTGTTTCCGTTTCCTCTTCCACAATGTGAAAGCATTGGACTTGGGTGTTTTGTCTTAATAGGGCCCTGCTCCTTCATCCAGAAACCTCTTGGGCGTGTGTGGGTGCTAGTGCTTTTCCCTTCCCGGCGGAGCTTCCTTGTCCATTGCCGTGGAAGGGGACAGCTCGTGTCAGACAGGACCGCCACTCAAATGAGCAAGGAAACTGGTTCAGGCAGATGTGTGAACATGGAGTTACAGTTCCTGATGCATAATTGCTGTTAATTAGGCATCGAGTGTTCTAAGTATCTTTCACCACTGACAGTGCCGGTGCGAAAGCCTACAAGGCATTTGTGCAAGTGCCAGAAAGGAAGCTGCACATCGTAAGGTTGGGCTTCATGGACCAGGCTGTAGGTGCTCTTCAAATGGGTTTGATTTGCTTATTAAATCGGAGTCCTGCATGGCTTCTTGTACATTTTTGGACCGGAGGTTTCATAACCAGGAAGCCTCCCCAAGTTGGAAAAACGTGGTGCCACAGGGAGCTAATTTAAGCTACTTTGTGGGAAAAGTCACAGGGATTTTCCAGGGAACGGATCGTAAAGCAGTGGTACAGGCATTCTTATGCCACTGTGGGGATAAAGATCTCCATCGCAACCACGAACCTGTTTTTCTCCCCAATAAGCCTTCCCCAGCCTAGAGCCCTGCAGACGTGTTGGGGAGACCATGGTCGTCGTCTCCTACCAGCATCATCAGTGGCCATGCTGCCTGGGAATGATGGGAACTGTATCCCAAGACATCGGGGGGACACCAGGATGGAGAAGGGTATCTGAGATGACATTTCCTAATTTTCCCCACACCAGATATTCCTTGTTTTTAAAGCAGCAGAACAGCTCCACCTTTAATGATGATGTTCATACTACTGTCATCTCTAGATGGATTCCCATGCAGAATAAACCCTTCTCTGGTTCATGATTTATTCACGCAAGTGAAGAGTCTTCTCACATTTCACATACAAGGTTGATCATCATGTTTAATTCAAATGTAATACCTGATACTCCAGCATCCAAGTCTTCTGTAACTCTGCTTGTCCCTCTTGCAGATTCGTCTCATTTATGGAAGGGCCTAATGAATAGCTAGCTGTAAAGAGGGATGCCAGTTACTTTTTGCCGGCTTGTTTTGGCGGAGCAAATCCTTCAAATCCCAGGCTGTCAGTATCTGTGGAAAGAAGTACGGTTCTGTTCTAATCTACCACTCCCACCCCAAGGAACCATCTTTCTCGATGTCTTTTTTTTTTTTTTTTGTTCCTTCTTAGAAACAGTGGGGCATATTTACATGAAAGGGCAGGTTGGGAGTTCCTGTAATTTGCATTGTATAATAATTCACATTCAGATGGAAGCTGCTTGGTTGAGCAGAATTAAAAGAGCAGGATCCAGAAAGTGGAAAGGGAGTAGCGATTTGACCTTTGGGATAGTTCTCACTTTGTATTTTGATACTTGCCCCAGGACTAGTTGTCCTAGCATTGAAAATAATCCCAGGAAACTTATTCTTCTCCTTTATTCCATATCCAAAACTTTGCTCAATGCAGGAGTTTTTAGTCTGAGGCCGCATGGTCGGTTATCTGAGGCTCCAGGTCTTTTGTGGGCAAATAGTTTTGTGAGTCAGAGGTCATAAGGTGGCTTCATTTGGAAGCTTGGGCCAGTCGTGCTTGGTAGAACCCAGTGAAGCGGTTTAGGAGTTAGTAGTATCATCTATTATCATTAGAACCATCTGGTCTTGTAGGCCAAGTTGCTCGGTCCATGAGTTGGGAACAGGCTGTTCTGCCACATGTCACCCTGCTTGGTAGGCTCACAGATGAAAGGACCATAACATCGGTGCAGGATAAGTAGTGCTGTTAGCTCTGCCGGCTAGGAACTTGGGTCTGTGCATATTTTCTCTCTATGCACAGGATTCTTCCCAGCAGAAGAGCAAGAACCTCTCTGAGATAGGTCTATTGGTAGGAAATTATTACAGCATTGCAAGAAAGATCCCATGCTCAAAGATGACTGGATCTCCAATTCATCTCTTTCCTTTGTGTGGCAAGTGAAGGCATGGTGTGCGGGGCCCTGAAGACTGATTCACCTCGGCCCATGTAGAATTGCAGCCCATCTGGGCATTTCTTGTGTCCATCTTCTGTAGAAGATGGCTCAGAGGCTTAAAGGTTGCTTGCTTCTTCTAGTGCCTTTGTCATGTGATGCCTAAATAGAGGCATGAATTCCAGATAGATTCTTCAAACAGAGAACAAGATGAAATAGAAGGGACAATATTGTGAAGCAGTGTGTTGGCTGTAGATACGCTTTTCTGCAGATTATTTTGGCATTTATTCCCCACTGAATCATTGGGGTGGAGGATATTGCTAATTGCAATGCTTTTTTAAAAGCTATTTTGAAATTCAGATTTTAAATTTTATCCAGGCCTTTATTTCAGTTCAACAGAATGAGATAAAACTCATACACTAGGGATAACCAATGGCAAAACATGCACACTCAGTAAAATTATTGTACATAAAATGTTCATTAGGAAACCTTATACCTCATGTTTAATGTGTGTAGATAATTATTTCTGGAATAAATCATTTCTTTTCTAATAGAAATGGCTGTCCTGTTAAAATGACTCTTTTTAGTAGCAGCTTCAAGAACTCCAAAAGGAAAACCAATATTTTCTCAGCCTCTTGCACAGAAGACTTTAATAGCATGTTTCATCTTCCCAGAAGGAACAGTTCTGAGATTGTCCTTGGACTAAAATTCATTGACTAGTATTCAGTAATGTCAGTAAAATGAGACTTAAATATGGTGGTTAGTGTTTGAACAGTTGCCAATGAAGAACCTTGAGAGAATGATGGGTTGGATGAAAGAAGGCGCCTTACGTATTATGCCCCTCCCACAAAAATGCAGGGGTGTGGAAGATCTCCCAGCCAGCAAGCCAAAGTCCATCCCAGAAGCTCTTGGGGACTTCACGTCAATGAGGCTGAAGGCAAAAAAGATGAGGCCCAACATACCAGAATTTAGCTTGAAGGGCACAACACCACCAAGAAGGCCTCACGGCTGCTCCCAAGCCATGGAGCTCCCTGCTGGAGGGCTTTAGGTGGCCCCTCTTTGCTTGCTTTCTGCCAGCAAACAACGGCCTTTTTACTCAAGCAGATCTTGAGCTTGCAGGCTGCTCCGTTGGGGCTTTGTTGCTGTATATTTCTTTCATGGTTACTTTTGGACTTTAAAAATGTTGGTTGCCATTAGTAGCCATGTTGAGCACCATTTCTTTGATGGAAATCAAACAAACAAACTGTCCATCTTGCTGGTAAAGACACTCTCCAGCTAAACTGGCAGCAACTGAGCTGCCTTGGGAATATGATCAGCCAAGAGGATCAACCTCCTAGTTCTTAGGATTTTCTAGAGGGAAGGAACCTACTGGGCTGAAGGAGTCAAATTTGGTGGTGCAGGCATTAACCCCAGTTCATTTTCAACATTTTTATCTTGTCTTTCCAAAGGACTCTTCAGAGATTCCAGCAAGTATAGATGAGTTTAAGCTAAGCAGTCAAAATTATCCAGTTAAAATTCCATGGTGCAGAATTGAGTTAGCAATATTTTTAAAAGGGTTACCTTTCAGACTGCAGCCATCAAGATTCCCTTTAAAAATCCATGCCTTACAAATGTCAGTTCAAAAAGATAGGCCTTAGCATAGGACCACTGGAAAAACCTTGAAGTACCAGCTGGAGTTCAGGCAGCTGGAGAAGCAACACTGATCTTAATGAGATTTCAAGGGAAAGACAGATCCATTTGTTGTTGCTTGCCTAGTAATTTTTTCTTGAGGATCTCGGCTTCTCTTGGCTGTGGTATTTTATAGGAAAGGGCTATAGCCATCTGTGGAAGAAAAGACCCATTAAATTTCAGGAATCAAGATGTGATGAACAGTAAATAGGCGTTAGTCTCCTGGCTTACCAACTTAATCTAGGCTTACTTCCCAGCCTTGGAAATGTCTGGACTCAAGTCAGTCCCCACTGGTTCATCTCTGTGTCGAGAATTAGAAGGAGTTGGGTGCCATGGAGCTTTCAGCAAAAGCTTCTCTACCTTGGCTACCCTGTAATATGCTGGCGCTATTGTATTCTGTATCTCCCCTTCAGCCAGCACAACTGATCGTACTAAATTGCAGTGTGTGTGTGTGTGTGTGTGTGTGTGTGTGTGTGTGTGTGTGTGTGTGTATGATGTGAAGCGGGAACAGCAAATCTTTAAAACCTGCCCAAGGCCCCATGTAAAGCTGAATCTCACGGGCTGAAAGACAAATGTGCCATCCAAGCTCGCCAGCCCATTCACGGCTGCTCTTCCGTGCTTTGTAGCCATCAATAAAATTGTCAGGGAAAGCATATCCCTCCACCTTAATATGGGCCCTCAAAAGTGTTCAGCTGCGTGTCTTTGTGCATGTATGTGGTGTTCTGGTTTCTGATTTCAAGAGAAGGCTTTTTTTGCCACTGGTCCATAAAAGTAAAAAACAGAATGAAATCTACTCCAGGATTGAGTCCATATTCAAATAGCATGCTTTGAGCTCGGTTCAGTTTTTATGAATCTGTTCTGAACACAGGGAGGCTTGGAGGAGAGGAATAAAAGAGAGGATGCCAAGGGCTTTACAAAGAGAAATTACGCATTTCGCATGAAGCTTGGTTATCACTAGCACTAGTTGAAACTACTAATCTGTTACTGGGCAAAAAGATGGAAGAAAGGCTCTTGAAATGCAGTCTAGAAAAAGAAAGTGTAAAGTGAGTTGGATAGAAAGGAAAACTAATAAAGGCATATTGGATGGGATTGGAGAGGGATAAGTGCATAATACAAAATGTGTGAGAGGTGATCAAGTATTTTCGGGCAAGTTCTGAGAAATAGGGGACTAATTCAAAATATAGCAGAAGGGAAATTGAAAGGGAAGAGGACAATAGGAATCCTCCGTACAGCTACATAAAGCAAATTAAAAAGGGAAAAAGGTGGAAACACTGTTGACCAGAAAAAGCTTGCACAAAGGAGAGTCGAGTGGAGAACTGAGAGTCTGGGTTATGGATTGAAACGTGAGAAATTGAAACAAGGAATGTGTGCGGCGGCTGCTTCAAATTGCAAGTGGGCACTTGAAATCTCAGAAATCTGAAAAGGGGCTCCATCTTCCCCCACGCTGGAAAGACTCGTGAGTGGCTTCCTAGGGAGAGGCTTTGGGATGAATTGCCCCCGACTGCAATTTTTCCTTTCTGTCAGTCACTCATGGAAAACCTGTCCAGATTTTTGCCTATTCCTCTGCTTTATGAAAGCACTACCCATGTCTGGCTTGCATAAACTTTGAATGAGATTAGCTCTGCACCGGGTCATCATTTCCCCCTCCTGTACATCCCGCCTTCAGGTAGGAAATGCTGGTTGGCAAAGGCATCAGCCACTCTGAGTTAAAACAATTAAACACGGCAGAGCTGTAGATCTCCTGCTCAACACGGGGAACAGAGAGACCGTCAATTCAATCTAGTCCATGCTGGCAAAAACCTCAAGAGTTTTTCTTCCATATTAGGCAAGTGTTTTGTCTAATGGATTAATAATATTTTCAGCTAGTAGTCATACTGACCAACCTTCATGTTGCCTATCATTTTCCCTTTTAAAACTCTCTTTAGTTCCTCTTGCAGTTTGGACAAGAGGCGTCTTTCCCAGGCATTTTTCATGGAAATGCGTGTTGTACTCCTCAGTTGCAGCCTTCCCCTTTGATTCTTGGGGAATAAAAAGATTTGAATTTTCTGTATAAAACATGGCATTGCTGGCACACCATGACATTTCTTTCATTTATTCTTTATTGTGAATTTCACCAAAACAAACCAGAATGAAACAAGCAAACACACAAAAAGATACAAGAAACCTTGAAATTAACAAGTATTCATATGTAAATATCCAAACACCAGCTACTTGAGAGTGACTTCTGTTACGTCATTGACTCAGATATTGAAGGTATTGTTACATCTTCAATTCACTGTATTATCAGAGGTAACTTTCTATCTTTCCAGTGCCATAGTTCTAGTCTTTTTTTCCTGACAGAAGAATGCAGAATATCCATTTATAGTGACCAGAATTTGACTTCCAAAAACAGGTAGAAAATCTAAATGTGTGTATACATAAGAAAATATTCAAGAAAGTTCTAATACGAAGTTTATCCATTGGAGTTTGACCAGTTAATTGATTAATGAGACAGTTCATTAAAAGTGTTGATTAGCTACATCAAAGTGGAAAAGACACATGGAGTTCTGAAATGAAGAATAGCCAAATATCTGTTTAAAAAATGAACAAAGCCATAAATTCTAATGCTTTGTATAAAGGTACATCCCAGAAGTTCCAAGCATAAGTCAAATATCAATAGAGAGACTGAACATCACTGTTAAGTGACTCTCCCAAGTGAAAAAAAAAAAAAAAAGACTGAGAAGAACCCGTTGGTCACAACTCTGGTTCTTGGGCTTGAATTCAACATTTTAATCTATTTCAGAAATTCAGTGGAAAACCCAAAATGGATCAGTGTCATGAATACAAACTTCCAATGCATGTTGTCAAAGGCCTTTTTAGCAGCCAGAAAAACACTGATGGCTTGGCCCGTTCTATTAGAATATAATTCAATTAAGTGTCAACAAGTAGTATGAGACTGTTAACCTCCTGGCAGTGTTTAATAAATCCCACTTGATCTGGCTGAACAAGTGTTGTAATAATACATTGCAATCTATCAAACAAAATAGCAGTCAATAATTTAATATCAATATTAATTAACAAGATGGGTCAATAGCTAGCATAATAAGTGTGAACCTTGCTGGGTTTGGGAATAATTTTAATATTGGCATTGCTTAACAATGTGGAGAGTGGAAATAGGACAATATAATCCAGATTGTTTTAGAACCGAGACAGTAGAAATAAACCACTCAGTTTGAAAACTCATCTGAACCAGGTGATTTCCCAGTTCCCTTATTTCTAATTGCCATTGTAATTTCCTCTGTTTGTCCAGGAGCTGGATAAGCTGCTGTTGTGCGGAATCTATACTTGGAAGATTAAATGGGGGTGGGGGGGATTCACCCACATATTTTACTATCCCCATTGTATAGATCAGAGTAAAACCAGAAATTTATTTCTGCAGCAGATGTGTGTATCGTATTTTCATTTTCATTGGAAGCAATTCTGATGGACGGATAAAATAAATTATGCTCATCATCCAACAGAACAAATTCGGACATGCAGGACTGGACTGTAAACCTCACCAGATTGGCACTTGGAGGGCACCTTGCTCTGATCCAGCACAAGGTTTAAGATCCTCACCTTCCCAGCTAAAGTCAAGAATCGGCCAGAAGGATCACTTGTCACCTGCTGAACTAGAGAGTTGCTGTGTTGATGCTTCCATTATATAACAGCCCCAGCCCTGTATTTTCTCAACAAATGTTAATCCAGCTTCGTCAATGAGGCTTCTTGCAGCAAAACAACCCTGGCATGAAGCTCTTTAACTTAGCCCTATTTCAATTCCTTACTCTTCTGACATTCCAGGAAAGCATGTTAAACATTGTGACATTCTTACAGTGCTTCTATACATATGAATCTTTTTAATTACAACTGTTACCTGCCCTAGGCATACAAACAATTCTTCACATAGATTCCAGTGTGTGCAGTCTTTCCCCACTTTTTGCAAAAATGTATCAGGCAGGAGTCAATGCCTGGATTTTATTGTAACATCTTGTATCCCATAGACAGAGAATCTTCTGTGGCAGGAAGTACAATGCAATTCTGCTTTTCACTGTAGTGTAGACTTTTGTATCAAGTCTTAATTGAGATCCTTGAATTTTAGAATTCAGCAACCCATGAAGCCTTGCCTGCAACTGGAATATAGGTAAAAATTGTACATGATGAAAGCAAAGGCCAGGGAATGTGAGGAATCCATTTGGCCTGTGATATTTACAAGCAAAGCCCCACAGCATACAAATTAAGGATACTTGCCACATATTTGTGCTTGTGTTGCATACATTTTAACTTTGCATGGGAACGTTAGAAACCAAATGGTCCCACTGCGTTTCCCAGGCTTTTAGCCATATTGCTTATAATGCTGCATACTAACTGCGGAAAACAGGCTTGTGTCCACAAAGGATCTGAAAATGGAGAAGCATCTATCTTGAACTGTTTTCTCTCTTGCTTAAAGGTGCCCAGCCTCTAAGGTTATGTGGGGCAGAGTTTAGCAGCCAGTCTGTAGCAGAGCCAAGACTCACAGAGACAAAGGACCAGGGCATTTTGAATAGCAGGGATGCTAACATCCCTTCCCTTCTTCAATTTCCCCATTCCCTCCAAATTTAGCAGCAATCCTCAAGCAACTGAGAGGAAATAAAATTTCCCAGCAACTGTGCATTGTCTTCTATTGGAATGCAAAGTCTTTGGGGGTAGGCTGGTCTGAAAGTGAGCAATTAAGGCCCAATAACTTTATAAAAGTCCTACTCCAGATGAAGATGAAAACCGCAAGGGCTAGTTCCTTGGCAAGAATCAACCCAGTGTTTGGGTTCTGCTTGGGAGGACCGCTCTCACGGCAGCAGTCCTCACATTTCACCTCCACAGCCCTGCAATGCAGCAGTGGCTGAAGGCACCAGTGCCAGCTGGGCACTTTACTCCGGTTTCATCTGGAGTGCAAAGAAGCTGTCCATCGTTCTAAACCTATTTGGAGATGAACGTTCAGCACCAGGGACAGCTCCTGTGATGTTTGGACCGAAGCCCAGAGTGGATGGATACTCTGCTTAGTAACATTAGAGCCACTGGTCACTGCGGCTTAGAGGCTAAATAGGGAAGAACTTTAACACCAGCTTTTTTAAAGGGCTCCAAGTAGTTTTCTGCAGAACCGTTTTGCAACCTGCACCTCGATGTTCTAGGTCGCCCCTGGCAATGTGCAAAGGCATCTGATGTAACTTTGGCTGAGGACTGAAGTGCCCCAGTTCTGCAGAGCCTCGTGCACTTGGGTTGAGATGCCCTTTAAAGCAACGAGCCAAAGAGAAAAGGAGTTACATCCTCCCCACACTTTTTTTTGGTGGAAGGGGGAGGCACAGGGCTGGCAGGCGTCAGTGCCATGGAGCAGTTTGCTATGGTTAGGCAGAGCCCCAAATGGGCTGGAGAAGTGGGGAAGAAGGAAGGTGGAGCCGGGGAAGTGGCTTTCTTCCATGGTGAGCCCATTCAGGCAGCCATGCCATCCCAGGGTGAGTTCCCCTCCAGCCCTGCTCCCTCCCTGAAGGAAGAACCCAACCCGGCTTGGAACAAAGGGCTTCATCACTGGGTTCTCATTTTTACTCATATGCAAAACTGCTTTGCCAAGACTCGCTCAAAGCAATCCCATTAACCTGAATCCAGCATCCTTGCCTAGTTTCTTCCAAGGTGGTGGGATTCAACTTGCATTATTTCCTCAGGTAGGGATGATGGGAGTTGTAGTCAAGCACATCTCCAGAGAACCGAACTGGGGAAGCTGGCTTTACCTGGATGATGCCCCTTCCTCCCAGCTGGTTTCAGCAGGAGGGGTGGAGTGAGGCAGATGGCACTAGCCAAGGTGCTTGGGCCTAGGGCCTTCTGGAGGCTGTAGCCATGTTGTTGCGTGGCAAGCACGTTCCAAGTCTAGCCATGGACACCTGCAGTTTAGCTTTGCCTGGGGTGAAGGAAGATTAATTCCCAGTCTGCTCACCAGGAGGGCGATCTTACCTGTCACAGGCGACCTGGTGAGTGGGTTTTCACAAGCTGGATTGCCAGCATGTAGTAAGCACAGTAAAACAGATCCTTTCAGAAGACCGGACTGTCTCATTCTAGCTGACTGCCGTGTTGGCATAAATCCTTGGGAATTTACACTGGAAACCTGCCATCAAGTAGTGGAAGGCATGGCTGTGCAAAATGCTTCTCCTTTGCCCTGCTGGGAAGGGAGCTCCTTTCTGCCTGGGAGAAGGAAGAGGATGGAAGCACCAGGTTGGGCTTTGGCCGGGGGAGCTGGTTGGCGTGTGTGGAAGGAGGGCTTGGGCTGCTTTGGCTCCACAAAAAGGACCCCATAGTCCAGGTCTGTCCATGCAAGAGCAAGATCCATTTTGCCTGGTGGGGATTTGGAAGGAGCAGGAGCCTCCAGGAGGGCAAACCCCAGTGCTCCCAGAGCTGCTTCTGGCCCTCTGGAGCTCCCCAGAGGGCATCTCCTGTCCTCCTCCCTCTTGCAAATTGTTTGGTGGCTTCCTCACTTCTCAGAGTCCGCCCCCTCCTGTCTCCACATTCTCAGAGGCTGGAATGCCTCTCCAAAGGTTGGTTGGTTGGTTGGTTGGTTGGTTGGTTGGTTTGTTTATTTATTTAAAACATTTCTATGCCGCCCCATCGCAGCAAAGCCTTGGAGTGGCTCACAACACATAAATACTAAAATTATACAATAAATAATACAATAAATAACACCCCCCAGTGCATTCTCAGCTTAAAAAAACCCTAGTTAATAAATAATTAACAGTTAAAATAAGTTTTAAATAAAAAGGTCTTAGCCTGGCGCCGAAAAGCAAATAACAACAGTTTAGCTGCATACAGTAAGAAGTTCATCCTAAAACATTCTAGTATTCCTCTATTCTCTGCATTTTTGGCCTCCTCCTTTTTGCCTTCAGTCCATCCTGCGACTGGTAGAGATTCCCCTGGGCTGTGGCCTGAAAACCCCGTGCTACAAAATCCATCCTTGGCCTGCAGGATTTGCTCTCGCAAGCTCTGTTGGCGGCCCTGAGTGCACAAGGGTCCTTGTGGCAACCTGCACGCACAGGCTGGAGCACTTTGCCAGCAGGGAGTGCCACGGCCGAGGGCGGCAGCAGGTGCTGTGAGACAAGCAGTGGCGAGCGACCCCCAACCTTCTCTGACTTTCAGAAGCGTCTGATGAGCGAGAGGTGGAAGGTGCGAGCCCCTTTGAGTCTCGGGACCTTCCCCCTTTCCCTGGTGTATGATTCTCTGATGCCCACTTCTGTATGCTGCATGTAGCACCATGGTTCTCCCACTCGTTTGGAGGTAATTGCCAACTGCTCCACTCTGAACAAAACCGCTCAAGGGAGGTTGCTCAGAACTTGCCATTGCTTGGGCAGCGGCCGATCAACCCTGGCTCCCTGCGCCCCACTGCACAGACATGCCCACAAGGGCTGTGAGGCGCCTAGGATGCCCCCAGAGAGAAGAGAAAGCCGCTCGCTTGGCCCCTCGTTCACCGGTGCGAGCACAGCCATTGCCAGGAAAGCAAAGAGCGGGGAAACTCTGAGGTTCCCTCAGCCTCCCTGACAACTCAGCCCAGGACCGGCGGTGGGGTAATCTGGCACTCCTGGGTGATGTGGTGGCCTCCAAACACCCTCCTTGTGAGCACATGATTTCCCTTGTTTGGCCTGTTCATGCAGAGGCCCCATTGTCTGGATCTCTGCCATCCTCTTTCCATGGAAGGAAGTCAGCAGCACACACATTAATCTCTATTTGCAGTTACCTCTCTGGAGCTTTGCTCCTCTCTCTGCACAGTGCTTGAAACAGCGAGCGCTTGCTTCAAGGAGATGTCACAAAATTATTTGTACATTTGAAGCTTTCCTCCCACTCAATGTTCCAAACAAACAGGGGATTGTCACTGGAAGTACCTGTGATTAAAAAGTACAACATGCAACCTGGGATGGACTGGAAAGCTTTTGTTTAGTTAGGCTGAGAGAAGATTTCAGCATTGAAATTCTCCTGCGGGGCGGTGGGAGCCAAGAGGAAGATCAGTATGAACTGGGCACTGTTATTTTTCTCCCTTTTCCTCATTTCTGCAATGCTCTCCTGCTTTCCTAAAAGACACTTAAATTTGTTTGCATAGATTTGGCATCTGCTGCGTAAGAGTCACACTTAGAAATTATACGAGTGACCATTTTTGGCATATGTTGCTGCAAGTCAGCTCATCCATTGGCTGCAGTCCCTTGCTGAATGAAGTCCAACTCTTTGCCGGCACGTTTCCATCTGGTCAAGCTTTAGGACTCAAGCTGTTTATAAATATATGTTCACAAAGGATCTTCTACCAATAACAATCTGTAGGGGGAAAAAAAACTCCACACACATCACCACATTGTTCCCTTCACTTTCTAATGCATTTTTAATTTTTATTTTATTCTTTCCCTTGAAAATGGAAAGGCAGAACCATGTTCCACATTGGAAAGAGCATTTGCTCCTGCTAGGATCCTTGAAATACCAGCTGGAGAGGCCGACTTCTTTAATCTTCAAAATGCACCAACACGGTCGCTAGAGCTGTGAGCGAGGTTTTTAATGCCAGTTGATTCCGTGGCTCTCTTTAGACATCACACCAGAGCCATGTGCAACTGTCTTTTAGTGTGGTCCCTGAGAGGACAAGCCACGATTCGTAGTCGGGGAAGTGGACTTGAAAACGTAATTTTGTGTACATGATGGTTCAGTGGAAAGCTTGAATCTAGAAATGGCTGAGGGGTCTCTTGCTCCAGCACTGGAGCCTGTTAGGGGGAACTGAGGGATTGCAGGCGAACAGAAATCCTGACTCACACTGACATTCCTGGCCGTCTTGACAGCGTTTTATGGACTGCATGATCAGCCTGCGGGCTTCTTGGAGAGGGATTTCCCTCGATCCAGTGGGGGTGCTATTGCCATCAGAGGGGCTGTCCCAAAAGCGTCCTCTTCAGAATTCTAATAAGCCCCAGGCTGTGACCAAGGTCATGCTCTGTGTGCCCTAAAAAATTACTGTTTTCCCAAGTGACTGACTCAGATCAGCCCCACGGACTTGCAAGAGCTCACGGCCACAGGGACTGAAAAACCAGGAGTGGCCGATGTTTTTGCTGATATCCTGCCTGCCTTGCGAAGAGTCCAGGAGAGTTAACAATGCCATGCACTGAAGACCCTTTGTGTGCTGTGACAGCGATGGTGCTTTTGTCGTGAACCGCTAACTACCCTGCATTCATGTATATGGTATGTTGGGCAGTCCTGGCTTTCATCATATCCTAGACTCAGTTTGGAATTGGATATTTTTCTCTCTTCCTGTGCATCACCTGTAAATAGGAGCATGACAGGTGGTATGTAAATAAATAATAAATACGTTACAATAAATAATGAATAGGTTGCCTCTTAGGTAATGTCCTCATTAGCATTTTTCTGCACTGTATGCCCAGAACCTTACTAAAAAAAGTTATTCTCTGTCCCCACCTTTTATCACCTCCACAGATGTGGCTCCCTCATTATTCACCCCTGACTCTGTATTATTCATGAAGATTTTAACTGGCGCTGACTTGGAAAGGAATCTCATGATTTACCTCCTTTTCTTGCTAACCCATCTTTACTTTTCGGTGACTTTTTTCTGCTATGAAGGAAAAAAGCGGAAGTAAACAGTGTCTTCCACATCATTGCTATTTAGACTGTAATCCTCCCAGGGCGGAGATCTATCAGCTTTGGACTGGCTATCTCTGTGAAGCACAGCGCTTCTCCCCATATAAATAATAGTGCTCGGGTCACGTGGCGAGATGCTCCAGAGCCCAGCGACTTGAGGAGGCAGAATCCTGTGAGCCGCCATGTTGGCGGTCCATCCAGAGCCCTGGCTGCCGTCAAAGCCCCAGCTTCCCTCTGAAACGGGGCTTTTGACGGGGCTACGCAGGGTCTGTCGACGGGGACAAAAGTACGTGTAGGCGCACGGCCCTGTCAACTCCTCCTCTGCTGATTACCCTGTCCAGGAGCAGCTGCAGTCCCCAGGAAGCGTGGGGAAGTGTGCCGCACTAGAGGAGCTCTTCATGAAACTACCTGCTGCCCTGTTACCAGCAAGACACCTTGCAGCTAAGCTTTTCCTTGAGGACTCGTCTCTTGGCAGAGGCCCGAAGAGTGCAGGGTAACAAATTTGCTGCTCTTCTGGGCCCATGTCCACATGCTTGCTCTACTTGGAGAGCAGGTGTCTCCCAGGTCATCTCCCCGCTGAGGTTTCTCATTTTGGACTCCCACAAGTAGGTGCCACCGCCGCACTTGCACAAGTCTCTTTTTCCATGCAACAAAGCCTTGCACTTATTTCTCGGGCTTAAAAGAGAGGCAGTGTGGCGTAGTGGTTTGCAGCGTGGGACTGGGACTCAGAGGATCTGGGTTCGAGTCCCCGCTCAGCCATGGAGCCAACTGGGTGACTTTGGGCCAGTCACAGACTCTCAGCCCTACCCACCTCACAGGGTTGTTGTTGTGGGGATAAGATGGAGGAGGCGATGTAAGCTGCCTTGAGCCCTTTGTAGGAAAAAGGCAGGATATAAATTCAAAAATAAAAAAATAAAAAGAAAGTTTGCTGAACCCTTGGGCACTTTGGAGGGGCTGCCATTCACTGTCAACCACTGACACACCAGTTTATTCTCAGGGTGGGCTGGCCTGACCGATGAACGCACCCCATGGAGGGAAAGCACCTACTGATCAGGCTTCTGACATGGAGGAACCCACACTAATATGGGCATTTACTCTGCCCAGCCAGCATGACGAATGCAACTCTCTCTCTTCCAGTCCGCGTGACCACTTGTGGCCACCAGTCCAAATGCAGGGTCCCTGGCGTACAGTTCCCTTGCTGAAGCCCCACAGAAGCTGGGCGGCTGAGACTCCAAGTGTGGTGCGATCATTACTTGGAAGGGAGACTGCTGGGGATTCCGCATGTAGAAGCAGCTTCTGTTCTCCTTTGAAGGGCAGAATGCAAATCTCATGGGTCAATCAATCACATGTGGATTCCCCAGCCAACAATATGTGGAATTGGAAAGCAAATACTGTTTCTGCAAGGCACATAATCCCTAAAATCTTACCTTAACTCTTTGAAATGGAAAATCCTTTCAATCATGATTTATCAAGTTTATTTACCTTTTCCATTAAGCTGTGGACGGCCAATGAGGAAGGGTAATTTAGTTTTATGTAGTTTGGGTCGCTTCATAGCACTTATTTAGCATAATACTCTTGGATTTGCAAGTTTACGAGAATGTCTTTATCTCTTTTTGTGAAAAATGGACATGTTTTCAGATTAGGATAGGCAACCCTCCACTGCTCCATTTAAAATGATCTGCAGAGCTTAAATTTTCCAATGTAAGCTATCTGAAAACATGCCCTTTAATTTCACCCTCACGGTGGACTGGCTGACTTGTACAAATGAAGCATTGACCTCCGTACCTATGTTGATGCAAAGCTTGCCTTTCATTTCTTCTGTGAGTGATTTCTCTCTCCTCCACTCCTACTCCTTTCAAGTAATATCATAATAATTGTATCATCAATTTGCTGTTCCTGATTTCGAGAGGTCCCTAATTTAGTTTCAAATCTATCTTCATGAATGTGGCGTCCCTCCTGATTTGGGCAGGTAAGCTAATGACTTTTCATTTGTACAACCCTATTCATCCAAATTAAATATATCAAGAGATACCACAGCTGCGTCTACTGCAAGAGTTTTTGCCTACTGTAATTGCCAGAATACTTTATTTTTTAAAAAATATATTTTCTAGATTTAAGTCTGCAAAAGTGCAATGCTGATCTCCTTTGCTTTTGAAAGGGCAGTTGCCACAAGATTAGATGGCTTAGTGTGTTTTTTAACACATTCGTGGTGATCCTCATGCATTCGCTTCTCCTGTCCTCCTTCCATTGGAAACCTGCAAGTTCAGGGGTTCACAAATGGCCACACTGGATGGTGTCCTTAGTCATACCCACTGAAATCAATGGGACTTTGGATTAGTCAGGAGCCAGCTGGGCCCCGTTGAGGTCAGTGACTCTACTTTAGGGCTGACAGTCTGAATCTGAGCCCTTGAAGCCTCCCAGCTCCAGCGCTAGAGCATGGGGTGGATGGGAAGGAACTGGCACTGCGTGCAGGAGAAAGGGATCCTTCGGGTGACTACCTGAGCTCATGGTGAAGCATGTTTTAAGCCAAACCTAGAACTTTCAGATGTGCCCTGAAACAGAACAGGAGCCACTGCAATCCTTTATCACGGCCAGAGCTTTTTCATGCAGTACAGGTGAACCACATCCAAAGGCTTTACGGGAACTCTTCTGCCTAACCTCGCGTGCCTTGGCTTTCCGCCTCCCCCGCTGGCTCTGTTCTGGAATGCAATGCCCTTCACTGCGTTCAGCTGCAGGCTGAGGGTGGCGGGCAAACCGTTTCGCCCTTTGCATCTTCAAAACACACGCAGTGCCATACGAAAGAAAAGACGTCTCCCCTCATTATGGTAGCAAAAGGGCAAAGCTGGCCTTGTTGAAAGATCATGAAATACGTGGGCCCTACAATTATCCCCAAATCCATGTTGCTGTTGCAATGCTGTTTATTAGGGCTCTCCCCCCCCCCCCGCCACCTGTCCTGTCATGATTGTGCAAACTTTGAAACTCCCCAAGTCTTGTCTTCAGGCAAGAGCTTAAAAGGCAGGTGGAGTGGGATAGGAGAGAGGGAAAGCCTAGATGCTTAGATCACATGCTGTATAGATCCAGGTGTCATCTGGACAGAGGTGTCTGTGGTCAGCTGACTCTGGATCTGCAGACCACCTGATTTCACCTTTCAGTTGCTTTTTGGCATCTTGTCCGAAGAAGAGATCTGAAGATCTCAAGCGTCTGCACACACATTGTGTTTTCTTTCGGTCGGCCCAATAAAACTGCACTTCAATAATGCTATTCATACAGTACTTTTAGGAAGCATCCATCGACCGTACAGTCTCTTGAGAGTCTTTTTGTGGCCTTGTCCAGGTTGTGTCCATCCTAATTACATACCTGCCAGAAGCCAACGCATGAAGCCAACGCAATGGCAAACACACCTGCTCTTCAGGCGCGTTTTGCCTTCTGGGGGAGTTCGGCCTTTCTGAGGTTTCTGCCAGTTGGCGTGCTGTGTGTGCTATGCATATGTATATGTATATAAGAAACTCAAATGCGAGCTTGCCAAACGAAGGAGCAGTTTCCTTGTAGGAAGCTGTGCAGTGCAGTGCAGTGCAGTGCAGTGCAGTGCAGTGCAGCGGAGGAAGAAATTTCCCCAGAGGGTTTCAGCGGTGCGTGGAAAGCCATCGTCTGGACACTGGGCGAGAGGAATGCACTGTGGAACAACAGGTGGACCATCCCGTTCCCAGGGACCTACCTGGTCTGCCCAGTCGCCAGCTCCACCAGGAAGGGTCGGCCTGCTCCCTGGTGCTACTGGAGCGTTTAATGTGTGCCCCGGGGGGCCTGGTGTCCTGGCCCCAGAGCTGGTCCTGGGAGCCGCCGCCACGCGAACAGCCCATCCTGTCTCGAGCACCCGCGGTCTCTTGGGAGGGACTGGCCGAGGGCTCTTGTGCTGGCCTCCTTGAGGCCCCTTGGTGCCCGTAGGGGAGCACAGCTAGGTGAGAGTTTTGCTTCGCGTGTTGCTTGCTGGTGATTAAATCTATGTGGGCGGGATTTTATTTATTTAATTATTTATTTAAAACATTTTTATGCCGCCCCCATCGCAACAAAGCCTCGGGGTGGCTCACAAAGGGATCACGCCCTCTTCCCAGTGAGTCTCCCCACATTCACCCCCAAAGCACACAGGCTGGGTTTTGGTGAGAACAGGGTAAAATATTTATTAGAGATTTGCAGAAATGTACAGGACTGGAAAAAGCTGGTCAGATTCGGAGCATGAAGCAATTAGCCTTTCCAAGTGGCAATTCAGAGGCAAATGGCCAATGAAGTTGAAGGTACAGTCTAGCAAGTGGAAACCTGTGGAAACTGCCTACCTGGTTCTGTGAAGACCCATGACTTCCACGCTGAAGGTCTCCTGGTGAGGTCTTTCCCCCACCCTTTCAGGGGAACCTACAACTGGACGCCTACACCAGAGAAAGACTTTGGTGCAATCTGCCCCACTGCCAGGAGCAATGCCCCAGCTTCCCTCTCCAGTGGAATCCCTCTCCTTCCATCCTGGTCCCCTTGGCTGGGAAGGGATGTCAGAACCATCTTCGTCTCTCGTCTGCCACCTGTCTCTTTGTCTGGTCTGGGATGGCCTTTGGAATATCCTTCTTTGCTTCAGCACCCGTGTGTTTACCGTGCAGCACATCTGTGACCAGGAGGTGCATGCGCTAGAGGTGACCTCAGCCAGGGCATGTCCCTTGCAGCTCCAGCATCCATATGAGTTGGCCTTTAGTGTTAGCCAAGACCTGAAGCAGACTGAAACAGGCAGGCTCCCTTCCCTTGGGCTCTCAAGGTCAAGCATAACACCAGAAATAAAATGTGTAGCTCAAGCAGAATTTGGAATTGCAAAAGAGCGTTTGTTGTGGTTCAAAGGTTGTACTGTCGACGTAAAAAGCAGCTGATAAGAATGTGAAAAGTCCGGTAGTGCGTAGTCCAGGCTCATCTGGAAGCCTAACTTCCGCTGAAGCTTCCCCATTCCACCTTCCCCTAAAACAGTTCCCAGAAGTGCTGCTTTCTTGGGCAGCCTCTCACCTTTCTGATGTTGTGGATCAGCTCTGAGCATCCCAGCTGGCGTGGTGAAGGCCTGGAGCTGCACCCCAGGACCTCTGGAGTGCAACAGGGAGGAGAAGGCTGTCCTGGAGAGCATTCACCAGAGCTTCCAAGACAAAGGGATCCATGCTAGGAGGGGGCATGTGAAGCCGCCCGGGTTATGTGATGCCATAAAGTATACAATGGGATATTCTTGGATGGTGGGTGTATTTGCTGTTCCCCCGCATCTTGTTCCTAGGTGAGGGGTTTATATAACGCCCACACTGAAAAAGGTTTTGCTGGAGTTCATGATGCTTCCCAAATACACAATCGCACCGGTCCATCCTCAGAGTCTTCTACTATCCCGTGCAGGCTTCTAAAAGTCACGGCATGTGCTGCTAAGCACATTGCACAGCCATGTTGTAGCGACGCCTGCGATCAAATCTGCACAAATTAGGACCACAAAGAGCTGTGATGAAGGACACATAACACCCCCCCCACCCCATGCATGGAAAATCAGAAAGGTGGCAACTTCGCAGCTTTTGCTTCAGTTTGATGCAATCCAAGTAAGAAAATATTAAACCATCTTAAAAATCTTTTGAGGGGCATGAAGGAAGGCTGGGGCGTAACGGAGCCTTACAGAATTCTTGCCTAGGTTGGACACCCCAAAGTGCTCTACAAATTCTAAGGAGAACTATTATTACATTGCTCTGCTGCCCCTTTTCCCTTGTGAGGAGCACAAAGTTCTTCTCTGCTCCGTTTTATCTCAACAACAACCCTGTGAGGTGGGTTACATTGAGTCCTGGGGGGGGACCAGAACCCAGATTCCCGAGCCCCAGCCTGCCACTCCGGCCAGTCCTGAACACTGGCTGGCAGCTGCGGGCACAGCATCTGGTGGTCCGAAAGGGCCCAGGCCTGGCAGGATTTTCAGCACTAAGGAAGGGGCCCTTGGTTGCAACGTCACGTTTCTGAGTGTGATGCCTTGGAACTGGAAAGGAGGTGCAGGAGCAGAGCTGCTGCTTCAGATTAAATGTGTGACTTCTACATACTGTTTTTGCTACAGTGATGTATCTTCAGGAGGTCATAGTGATTTACATGGTCAAGAAAGCAGCCCTTTGTTTATGTACTGGGTGAATACATAATATGCCTGGTTCTCTGAACTCCCATCCAATCAAAAGATTCTTTTTGATTAGGAAGGTAGTGCATGCTGGTGACTGTTATGGCTTCTCAGAATCGTGGGTTTTGGGTAGGTTTTGAATGCTGCCTTCAGGCTGTTTCTTGATCTCTTTACCAAGTAGTGCGATAGCCTTTGAGCTCAGGGCAGGGATGAGGCCAGCCCTCACCAGTCTGGTGCCCCCCAGATGTGTGAGACTGCCACTCCCATAATCCCCAGGCTGGGGAGGCGGCCAAGACTTTCCTGCAGAGGTGGGGAACCTCTGGCCCACCGGGGTTCCATCCTGCACTGCAGCGTTTTAGAGACCATGAGAAAAGCCCTGCTGGGTCACACGGGGAGTCCCATCCGGTCCACGTTCTGGACACTCCAGCACCCACATGACCTCACAGGCAAGCTCTGGGTACAGAGCATCTTCCGGCTGGAGAGCTCCAGCCCAGGGGCCTGAAGGCTCTGGCAGCCGCCAGGACTTCCGGCCGGTGCTACGCCTTACCAGGAAGGGGCCTGGTCCCCTTTTAAAGCCGTCCCAAGAGAAGGCCGTCAGCACCGCCTGGGGGAGTAAATGCCATAGTTCCACCCTGTGCTCCACGCAGAAGTCTCCGGTGTCTCTCCTGAACCTCCCACCAATGAGCTCCGTGGGATGACCATATAATGGGAGAGGGAGAAAAGGCCTCTGTCCCCATGGCCGCCACAACGGCCATAATTCTGCACTCCGCCGCCACGCTCCAGCTCACGGGCCTTTCTTGCTCAGCAAAGCAACCCCAGCTGTTGATCCCCTTCCTGGCAGGGGACCTGCTTGCCGCCTGTGAAAATCAGCTCGCCCTCCTGCCCTTCGCCCACTTCTGCGCCATCCGCGGTTAAGGGTGGGCACCAGACCTGAGCAGCATGTTCTGCGTGAGGATGCACCACGGATGGGCTGCGGGCAGAGACGCTGGCAGGGCCCCGCGTCCCGGCTGCCTTTCCTCCGCACGGCTCTGCGCGCCGCGGCCCCGTCCTCCCGCAGCCGCGCATCCGACGGGCACGGGCTCACTCCCGGGCACCTGCTGCGGGGGCGGCACGCTCCTGCCCCGGCTGCGGGAGCCCCTCTCGCGCGCCAGCCGCCCGCCAGCCGCGCCGGCTCCCGGGCGCCCCCCTGCAGCCGCCAGCCGCCCATCCCGGGCCCGGGGAGCGCTCCCCCTCGGGAAGGGCCCAGCTCGGAGAGAACCGGCCTACCTGGCGGGCTGGGCGCAGAGGCTGCGCGGATCCGGTGGCCGCCGAGAAGCCCGCGGGCGGCGCCCGGGGAGCGCCCGCGTGCGCGCCGGGCCAGCGCCG